>NC_056733.1:263818543-263836043 GCF_019279795.1 Protopterus annectens
GCCAGAAATTCCTGAATCTCCTTTAGTGTTGCTGTACGTCTCTTGGCAGCCTCCCTGACCAGTTTTCGTCTTGTCTTTTCATCAATTTTGGAGGAACATCCAGTTCTTTGCAACGTCACTGTTGTCCCATATTTTCTCCACTTTTTGATGACTGTCTTCACTATGTTCCATGGTATATCCAATGATATGGAAAATTTTTTGTACCCTTTTGCTGACATACCTTTCAACAATGAGATCCCTTTGATGCTTTTTAAGCTCTCTGCACACCATGGCTTTTGCTGTAGCAGGCAACTGAGTAAATGTCAGGAAAATCCTACTAGGACAGCTGAACTTTATTTGGGGTTAATCAGAGTCTCTCTAATTGATGGCAGGTGTGTACCCAGGAAGACTGAATGCTGTAATTAAATCAAAAAGTGCTTTAACAAAGTATTAGTTTAAGGGTGTGCACACTTATGCAACCAGTTTTTTGTATGTTACATGTTACAAAAGAGTAACAAAGATTCGTACAGAACAATTAAACATTTGCAGAGGAATAATACATTATGTAATAGGCTCTTAGCGAGTTCAAATTTAAAAACATATGGTTAAACTGAGTATTTACAGAAAATACATTTTTGTCAATAAGCTCTTAGAAGTTAACATTTAAACAAATTGCTAGTAGCCCTTTGCAGGTTAGGTGAACTATTTTGCAAGAATATTTTATATTTTTTCCCCTAACAGATGTGTTTGTTTTTCAATTGAATTGTACAAGGTATAGGTCACGTTAAAGGTGGGAAATGTTTTGAAATGATTTATTGTGGTCTCGTTTTTTATATCACAAAAACTTGGCATTTTAACAGGGGTGTGTACACTGTTTATATCCACTATAGTTCCCTTCCATTTGACTGAAAAAAAAATGTTAAAACATAATGTATAAAACATAAAATCTTGAAAATGGAATTTTCCCTTTCCCCACTGTTGTGTAGTCCAAGAATTGGTATATATAATTAGTAGGTGATGTGCCCCCTGCATTAAATAAGTTTCAACATTTTGAATGTTTGACATTTTTGTTTTGACATGTTTATTTTTTGAACAAACATGCTAGAACCACACACACACACACACACATATATTTATATATATATATATATATATATATATATATATGTGTGTGTGTGTGTGTGTGTGTGTGTATAAATGGATCTATTTTAGTAGACTGAATTGCAAGAACAATGAAGTTTAAATTATTGTGACGAGAAGACCAACGTTGCTGTAAGAATGAACATTTTCCAAGCCAAACTTAGGAACATTGAAAACCTACTGCGGATGTCAAACAGCACTCTAACTTGTGACTGGAAATCACAGACCATTCACAAAAAAACAACTACTCCATTTAAACACATATTTTAACACTGAATTTTAATTTTTCAATGTTTTTGCAGGGGGGGACAAGCTCCCTTGCACCCCCCCACACCCCCTACAAATTATATGTACCAACTCTGAGATCACACTACAGTGGGGAAAAGGGTACATTTCTCAATCCACACTGTACCGCCATCTCCATACAGAACCATTTAACTTACTTTTCTGTGTTAAAATATGTCTTCTAATGGAGCAGCTGTTTTTTCTGAATGCTCCACGATCTCCATTCAGACGTCTGACCGCTGTTTGATGTGCGCAGTAGCTTTTTGTTCTTCCTAAGTTCAGTGTATTAAATGTTTGTTCTTACAACAATTTCAATTGCCTTGCCTTGATAATTTAAATTTCGTCATTTTGGCAATTTGATCTGCTAAAGTAAATATATATATATATATATATATATATATATATATATATATATATATATATATATATATATAAACACATATATGTGTGTGTGTGTGTGTGTGTGTGTGTGTGTGTGTGTGTCTGTACAGTTATATGTATTAATGTGTGTGTGTGTGTGTGTGTGTGTGTGTGTGTACAGTTATATGTATTAATGTGTGTGTGTGTTTGTGTGTGTGTGTGTGTGTGTGTGTGTGTGTGTGTGTGTGTGTGTGTGTGTGTGTGTGTGTGTGTGTGTGTGTGTGTGTAGGAATGTGTTTGGTATACGATTATGCATGTACTTTGTGTGTGTGTCTATGCATGCTCCTGTATGAAGGAAATAACTTTATCACGCATAAGAGAGAAGGAAAAGTAAAGCAGTAGGGAGCATATTTAACAGGCACGCCCTCAGTTTTGTGAAGGAAGAATGGTTTAGTACAGAACATCCTTTCAGAAGACGCTGAAAGAAGGATTCAGTGTGGCTGTTGTAAGAGACTAACCTGCTCAAGATGGACAGGAAAATATTGCTATATACAGGTCAAAAAAGCAGTTTTTGATGCTTGTCAGGAGGTGCCGATAAGACACCTAGTATCCCATAAAGATTCAAGAATACAGTGAGCTTAGGTCTCTGAACATTAGCACTATTCAGAATGCTATGTCAGGGAACCACTGGGAGACAGCAACTGTAGCTCGGCATTTCTCTGTGTAAAGAATATGATGATATAAAGTAAAATTAGAAATAAAACTAAAGTAAAACAGTAGTAAAAGTGTTATATTTCAGATGTATGAACTTTGTGAAAACTGGTAGATTTTTAAGGAGATAAAAAACTGAAGTATGAGTAATACTAAAATGATAGAAGATATACAAAGCGATAGCAAGTGGTAAAAAACAAGAACAACAATATGGTTACAGAAAAATGTCAGGTTATCAATTAGGGCAAACAGTGAGGCCATCAAGAAGGGAAAAAGAGGGGTGGGCAGGTAGAGTAAGCGAAAAGGCAACAAAGATGGTAAGGGCAGCAAAGGCTAAATATTAAAGGAAGGCAGCACAATGGATCAGGAAGGAAAGTAAGGGTGTTTTAGGGGTACAGCAGAAAGAAAGAAGGGGTGTACAGAATCAGCAGACTGTACAAAGATGGGAGCGATATCAAACACAACTGGGAATGCTTGTATCCCTAGGGGGATAGAGCTTAGAAGCAAAGAGTTAATGTTTCCACTCTACGTGTCCTTGAGCATATCATTCTATGAGTAAAGCATGTAATTCTAAAGGTCATATTAGGAGAAGGACATCAGCATGCTGGCAAGCTACCAGAACAATCCACTGGGTGGATGGGAAGGAATATGACAACAGACTTAGAGAGGAAGTAGAACTCTTTTTACCTGACACCAGAAGAGAAATGGGGGCATGATACTGGAGCATAAGATCAAGTCAGAGAGAGTTAATTGGGTTAATTCCGAACGGGAATGATAGAGGTGAAATGAGAGGGCACAGACATTAGACTGATGAAACTAACAGCTCCCTGGATCTCTGAAACTGCTTTTCTTAGCAAGGGTTGTGGATGCGTGGAATCCACTACTAGAAAATGTGGACAAGAAGAAAACCCCCAGAAGTATCCAAGAGGGCTTGGGACAGTGGGCAAAAGGGTAAAGTAGGGAAGGAAGTGAGGTAGAATTGTAAGCACTTAAAAGAACAAACTGCAAAGGCTTATTTTTTCTTTCTACCAGTAAGCAAATGTGATGTAATGTTTAAAAAAAGAAGGGCTGTAAAGATCACAGAATGCCCTAAGTTAGAAAAGCAAAACGTGCAGTGTTACTAAAGCATGACGTGTGTGTAATGCAGAAGAGACAGTTAATAGAAGTAAAGCCTCCCAACGGTTCCAGAACAAATGAAGAGGACAAAGAGAGATGGGCATATATATTTAATGTGGGAAACAGAAGTAGCTGTGCGTAAGGGGGTGCAAAACTTTCAGCAAAAACTGCAACTTCAGTAAAGTAATGGGTAAGAATGATGAACCATGCATTTTGCACTGTGGACATAATTTATGTATGTGTACCTGATGCTTCATGAAATGAATATATGTTCTGTAACATATATGTACTGTTTCTTTAAGACATAGGTACCATTACAGTGTTTATAGTACCAGTATGTATGTTAACGTGGTCTACTTCCCCTTGTATTACTGTGCAGTGTGCATGCAAAGCCTGAAAAGCTAGCAACGCATCAAATCATGTCCATCACATTATTTTTAATAGCTACATGGTGTCAAAAATGAAGCAAGATATTTAATTTTATTTGCTACAGCCCCCATAAAATTTTCTTCTATAGGGTAGCTTGTCCAAGAAATGGAAATTATGGCCCAAGATTTGTTCTTGACTGTGAGAAGATCATCTGAGAAAATTGGGAAAGTGTAGTATGGTACATTTTTGCATTCTGCAAGGAAAGAAACATTGAAAGTGTATAATGCATTTGAGGTTTCAAAAAGAAAGATATAGTGGTGATGATAAAAATGTTTTATAGTATAAGCCAAGAAAAAATGTGCCACATACTTAATTCTTCATTATGAGGCAACAGGGGTCCAAGGAAAGTGTCAATGCCTTGTTATTGAACTAAAGAATTACGCCAAAGGCTTTGACTTTGGTGGGCTATAAAACTTGTTAGCAAGAGTTAGAATTGTGTGTGGTATGCAGAATGAACAATGATGGATAGAATATTGTGACAAACAAACTTAACATGAAATAAAATACCAGACGTTTACTGATCAAATGAGAGTATTTCACCTCAAGTAAACGAACTAACTGATGAGTTAAAGTCATAAAGTCGTGTCTGTGATCAAACTTAAGTAACTAAGCAAAACAGTGTGAAAAAGAGCCAAGAAAATCATAAAAGTCACATCAGTGATACATTCAGCGGAAAGTGTTAGTATAAGCATGATAAAAGAAAATGTCCTGTAATGATCAGCTACGTAGAATCTGTGGCAGAAGAAGCTTTTCTTATTTAGAGATAGAGAAAGAACACCTGATTGGAGATGAGCTGCATATTACTGGGTTATACCGCATTTAACCATGACAGAAAAGAAGCTTAAAGGCATTCACAAACGTATGGGAGAAGATGCAGAAATTAAATTGATCAAATAAGGTACTATGAAAGGGTGGCCAGAACAGAACACTGCAGTATGTGGTACAATACTACCTTAAATTTTATTTAGTGAAGAGATGAACTGCATTCAAAGGCATATCAAGGCATACACCTCATATACCCTGGTATCTGCTGTTTAGAAATAATTTATTTTATTAAATGAGCTAGAATTTCAAATTAGAAATAAAAACTGGGGGCTCTATTTTGCAGAGGGATGAAGCCCTAACTATGACCTAGACAATCGAAGTTTGACTAGTATCTCAAGCACTGGGAGAGACAGACAGAGGTGGTAGTGAGTCAACAGGGGTGGGTGGGAGTAAGTGAGTGTCTCACATTGACTTGTCCATGCTGGGAGTCACCATCTTTTCCACTGTAATTGAGCAAAGCATTCAAGAATCCTGATGGGGGATAAAGAGTTCTTTTCATTATGAGACAATCATGTTGTGCTATGTATCAGTACCAGAATCATCATCATCATCCTCATCATCATTATCATCAACCCCTTTTTTCCCATTTTCAACATGGGGTCAGGGTGTCATGTCAACTGTTGCCATCTCTCTCTATTCAAAGCAACTCTCCTAGATTCTCCAACACTCATGCCTGACTGTTGCAGGACTTCGCTCACATAATACATTCACCTCTTTGCTGGATGCCCTTGTTTCCTCTTGCCTTCTTCCTGTCTATCCCAAATCTTCATCAGATTGTCTTCTGCTTTTCTGCATGTGTCCGAACCACTGTAATCTGTTCTCTTTGACCTTTTCTGCAACTGGAGCTACTTTAGCTGCTGCTCTTATGTCATCATTTCTTTGTCTGTCCCACAGTATGTATCCTAACACCCATCTCATGCACTTCATCTCCATCACCTCTAGCTTCCTCAGCTGCTCTGCCTCTACTGCCCAGGTACCATACAGCAGTCAGTCGCACCACTGTTTTGTCTTGTCCACCTTACTTTTCAGCTTCTTTGCCATTCTTTTGTCATATACTACACCTGATACTCTTTGCTAATTGGCTGCAGCCCCTCCGATTCTAGCCTTGTCCTCCTCAATCCAACTTCCCTTCTCCTCAACCACCCCTCCCAGATACTTGAAACTGTTAAACTATTTGTATGTGTATGTGTTGTGGCCGTTGAAATGGTGGAGCTTGCTTCGACGTTTTATTTTTTGTGGCTGTTTCAATAAATATACTGTGTTTTATACAACATCATGGTGATAAGGTGCCTGTTTTCTCCACAGTACCCATTTTACTTTGGTTTTAGTCTTTCTGGTGAATTTTGGGTACTGGTTCTCAGTCTATTTGTTAAACTATTCTACTATTTTCTCTTCTATCTCAAGTTTATTTTATTTATTTTATTTTATATTTGTTTACTGGGAAAGTCCGACTGGATACATGTCCATTTTCAGCGGAGGCCCAGGGAGAAAAGCTCCAACATTAGACAAAAAACAGCAAATATATAGTTACATGGATACATACCAGTTTTGTGGTTGGTAACAAGATACATGCCATTGTGTTCTACAAACAAGGTAGGAAATTAACAAATATAAGTAATATAGGTAGCATTGTTTAATACATATAATAAGAACAACAGTCATAAGGTATTGGTAAGAAGAAGACTAAACCTGTAAAAGAACTAGTAGATACTAATAGATAATGGTCTATCAAGAGATTTTTTGTTACAGGAAGAGTAAAAGAGGATTTAGGTTAGAGAGAAGTAGGGAAGACACTTAGGATCCTAGGGGAGTTAATCAGGAAATGAGCATTGGCACAGCCAATGTGACTGGAAGTGGTGGAGTAGCTGTTTTTTGAATTGGGGTAGACAGGTAATTGTGATAATATTAAGAGGAAGTGAGTTCCAAACTTTTCCAATGACGTTTGTGAATAGAGCATCACTTCCTGAGTTGAGAGATTTAACCATTTTCTAGAGTGGCCTGTTAGAGGAGCGAAGACTGTCTAGATTGGTATATGGTAAGACTAAGTTCTCAAGTGAAGGACATTTGTCAGGGTGTTTGAGTATTTTAAATGCCTCAGTAAGTTGGGTCAGCTTTATAAGATTGGGGAGTTCTATCCACCCTAGGTTTTTTAGGTTGATACAATGATGGGTTCGATATGGAGTTCCTGTAGCAAATCTTGCAATATGATTATAGGAAGAGGAGAGTTTGTTTAAGTCGGTTTTGTTCAGGTTGGTGAAAATTGTGGATGCATAAAGGAGGGTAGAGAGCAAATGTGTCCGGGCAATGGTCACTTTTGCCGTTGGTGTTAGAAAATTTTTGATTCTATATAGTGAACCTATTTTTTTGTTCACAGTTTTAATGGCAAGATTAATATGTGTGTTGAACCTGAGTTTATTGTCTATGGTGACTCCTAGAAGTTTAGTGTGAGGGTCTGGGGAGATAATGGTTCCATCATTTGATTTTATAGAAAGGTCTATGAGGGGAAGTTTGTGGGTTGGCTGAAAGAGTAATAATTTAGTTTTTTTAGGATTTAGAATTAACTGACGACCGGATAGCCAGTTTTCCACTTTTGTTAAGCAGCTTTGGGTTTTGGTTAGTAGCCTGTCTAGAGATATATCAGAACATACTAGTGTCGAATCGTCCGCATATTGAATACAGGTGGCCTCAGGGATGGCTTTATGAAGATCGTTAATGAAGACTGAAAAAAGAACTGGTCCTAATATGGACCCTTGAGGAACTCCAATGGTGTTTGGTAGCAGATTGGAGAGTTTATTCTGCCAGAGTACCGCTTGTTTCCTGCCAGAGAGGTAGGCTTGGAACCAATCTAATATTAAGTTATCCAGGTGTAAATTTTTTAAGGTGTCAAGAAGTAGTTGGTGGTTGACCATATCAAATGCCTTTGATAGATCCAGAAAGAGGGCAGATGACACTTTTTTGTCATTACGGTTATGATTTATTGTGTCTGTAAAGGAGAGGAGGGCCGTTGTTGTGCTGTGGTTGGGTCTAAAGCCATGTTGAGAACTGGTTAGTAGTTTGTTTTGGGTAAGATATTGAAGGAGTTGTTTATGCATACATTTTTCCATAATTTTGGCCAGAGGGGACATTATAGCTATAGGCCTGTAGTTAGATAGTTCTGTGGAGGAGCTCCCTTTATGAAGTGGGATAACGTGGGATATTTTCCATATCGATGGGATTATAGATTCTGTAAAGGTCTGATTGATAAGGATAGAAACAGGGTAGGCTATGACTTCTGCAGCTTTTTGTAAGTATTCCGCTGGGAGGAGGTCTGCAGAGAGGGTGGTTGGTTTAAGTTTTAGTAGTAGAGATTTTATTAAGGATGTGGGGACGGGTTCTAGATTGAAATTATGTGCAGGTTCTGGGATACTCTCGATTACCGACAAGTTGTTGGTGGATAGTTGGTTGGCTAAGGTTTGGATAATATTCGTAAAAAATGTATTGAAGGTATTGGCTATTTCTTCAGGGTTTTTATCCAGTACTGCTTCTGGGGTTGGAGTGGAGGACTTGTCTGGTTGGAGAAGGTTATTTAAACCTGCCCAAAATTTTTGAGGGTTATTTTGGTGTTTATACTGTAGTTGGCAGTAATAGTTTTTTTTGTCAGATAATATGGCTTTTTTTGTTGCATTTCTTTGCTGTTGGAATTTAGTGCGGTCTAAGGTAGATTTGGTTGTACGCCAGGTTTCCCAGGCCTTGTTTCTAAGTTTAATTTTAAATTTAGAGTCTATTGTGAGCCAAGGTGCAATCTTAGTTTTAGTTTTGATGAGTCTTTTTGGAGCGTGAGTATCAAGTATGGTTAAGAAAGTGGTGTTAAAATAATCTACTGCTTCCTCTAGGGGGAGATACTTGAGCATTGCCCAACTACAGGATTTTAGTTCATTCTTAAATTTTGTGAGGTCAAACTGTTTTTTGTTTCTAACTGACCTATACATCGGGACTGTAGAGAAACCTGATTTATTTTTACTTATATATGTGATAAGGTGGTCACTAATGACATTTGGTAGAGTCCCAGACTTGTACATGTGGGGGTGACTATTTATAAGGATCCAATCAAGAATGCTTTCTTTTTGTTTGGAGTTTCCAATTCTAGTGGAGGTGGTTATAATCTGTGAGAATCCATGAAGATTAATATGTGTGGGGTTATTTTCTGAAGAACATAGGTTCCAGTCAATGTTAACATCACTCATGATTATAGTTTCTTGTGGGTAGTTATTAGTTAGCCAGTTTAGTATGTTCTCCAATGTATTAGTATTATTCCCAGGAGGGATATACAAAACTATTAAATTTATACTTTTTTCTTTATTCAGTTGCAGTTTTAAGGCAAGTATTTCAGCATTGGAGATTTGGGGTGGTTGGGTGGAGTTAAGAGTAATGTTAAGGTTGCTTTTATAGAGTACAGCAATGCCACCTCCCTTTTTTTTTATTCTGTCAAATCTATGTATATTGTACCCAGGTGGGATGAGCTCATTATCTTTGATCCCTGGTTTTAGCCAGGTTTCTGTTAAACATATTATATCTGGAAGGTGAGTGTCTAGGAGAGCATGCAAATTATGTACCTTTTTGTTAATACTTCTGATATTTAGGTGGTAGATTTGTAGTGAATTGGATGACGTTGGGGAATATGCAGGGTAGTCTGAGTTGATTATTGATGTGGGGCCAGGATTGGGGTGGATATCTCCATCTTTGGTGATTTTTTTACTAGGATATTCTAATAGTCTTAATAGTTTCTGTAATAGTTTCTGGGTATGTTTGGATTTGGGGTGGTTTTGGTTAATTTTGATTCGGTGGTGATAGTTAGTTTTAGATCTATTACAGCAAGGCTGTTGGGTAGTAAGTTTAATAGTAAGTGGGCATCCGGAGGTACTCGTCTGCTGTCTAGGGCAGTGGTATCCTGAGTAAGACTGGTCTTCATATTTGGTGATTAGATATAGACTAATTATCAGTGGTAATAGAAAGAATGTAGTTTTTATTTTTGCTATACTATTGATGGCAGGAGCAGACTTCATTTTCTAGAATCCCGGTGCGTAGATATACGCGGGACTTAGGTCGATTGAGTATGTGTATGAGGAGGGGGGAGGGAGGTAAATATAAGCGGTAGGTTTGAATGGCTAAGGGGTAATGAGAGGGTGTGGCTACGTAGCTAGAAATGTAGGGGTACTGGGGACGGGTGGGATATGGGGGCAGGGTGGGGCGCGGAGCGAGCCCGAGCGCAGCGAGGGCGAGCGGAGCGGGGATAATCCAGCTCCCAAGTTTGTTAAGGGCTAGAGAATACAAGGCAGGTAAATATAGCAACCTTGTACTTTACTACGGTAATTAACACAAAAAGCAATAGTTAACAGTGCTGCTCAGCTCAATATATTTATAAGATGTTTATTTTTAATGAAATTGTGGCTATTGTATTATTAAAGGAGTGATAGTGGTTTACTGCCGTTTTTCCTGAACCCAGAACGCCAGCGTTCTAAGACAAAGTTTTTATGCCCGCTTCTGATGTCATTATAGGAGGAAATTCAATTTGTTTTATCGCATCTTGTATTGGATGCGTACCTTTGTTAGAACGTTGTTTCTTTTTGAAAACAAATGGAGATGAGGAAATATCTTGTTCCCTGTAGTTGACGAGGGCAGTGTGTGGCCAGAGCTTGGCTTGGTTTATAGTACAGTTAATGCGTGCCGCTTTAGGGCGGGAAGTAAAGGTAGGATTTATCCACAGGTGGAGAACAAGCAAATAGAGGACAGCGTCTAAGGGAGAAATACAAGAAGAAAATAATGACAATATACCAGATTGTACTCTGCGTATGTTTGCAGTATACAAATAGTTAAGCAGGGTATACTCAGTATTAAACAGTGTTTAGTAACACAACAATTTCATGGCGATATGGTGTTTAGAGCCTGTAAATACTTAGCGTGCTTCACTTAGTATACAAAATGCAGAGCGTAAGTCATCCAAAACAACTATCGATTTCAAGTTTTAGTTTGCAAAATACGACAATGCTAATTCAGCCAACAGAAACAATAATTGACTACTCAGCAGCTTACAGCAACAGTACTAGGCAACAGGTTAATCCTTATAGGTATTCATATACAATTAATCCTCAAACTATGCTGTTGAAACGTCTGTACATACCCAAGTTATTGGAAGCTACCGAATGGATCTAGGAAACACAGCAGTATTTGGAAATGGCGCCACATAGAGGGGTTTAAATAACCTCGTATGCATCAGTGGTAGAGGGAGGGCTATTGGTGGTAGAGGGAGGGCTAAGAGCAGGAAGAGATAATCCAGCTCCCAAGTTTGTTAAGGGCTAGAGAATACAAGGCAGGTAAATATAGCAACCTTATACTTTACTACGGTAATTAACACAAAAAGCAATAGTTAACAGTGCTGCTCAGCTCAATAAATTTATAAGATGTTTATTTTTAATGAAATTGTGGCTATCGTATTATTAGAGAAGTGATAGTGGTTTACTGCCATTTTTCCTGAACCCAGAACGCCAGCGTCAGCTTCTTCTGATCTCCACCATTTGCTACCAATACAGCTGTCTTATCTGTACTCACTTTAATCCCGTGTGCCTTTAGCATTCCATTCCCTTATCCTTTACTGAAGTTCTTGATCACAGTCTGTCTGTAATGCCACATTTTTTGCATATAGCAACTTTGTTGATCGGTCCCTTCCAACCTGTTTCTAATGTAGTCCATCATGAGTGTGAACAGCAGTGGGCTCAGAGTTGAACCCTATAATGCACACCGACTCCAACTGGGAGCCCTTCTGTGAGTCCAAATACTGTTTGTATTTGAGTCATTTGGTCCTTGTACATAGCTTGCATTAATTCTACCAATGCTTCTGGGACTTTGAACCACTGCATGGCTGCTCAAATTGGCTTTCTTGGGACCCTGTCATATGTTTTCTCCAAATCTAGGAAAGCCCAGTTGGACTCTTTTTCTCATCTCTAGCTTCTTCTCAACTATCTCTCTCACTGCAACCATCAGGTTGGTTGTGCTGCATCCTGATCTGAATCCAAACTGGTCATCTCCCATCTTATTTTCTGCTACACTGCATATTTGTTTATCAGTCATTCTGTCTAAAACTTTCATGCAGTGTGACAGGAGTTTGATCCCCTGCACTGCCCACAGTTGTGGATGTCCCCTTTGTTCTTGAACACTGACACTAGTGTGCTTATTCTCCAGTCATCTGGGATACTCCTTTCTCTCCACATTGCTATGATTACCTTCAGGAATCACCCCCCCCCCACCTCACTCAACAACTTGATCATTTCTGCTGTGACTTCAACTGAGCCTGCTGCTTTCCCTGACTTCATTTTTCTTACTGCTGTCCTTAACTTCTTCTGTGGTGGACTCCTTATCTTCTTTCACTGTAGGCTGTTAAGTTTTCTTTGTTCAGAAGTTGCTGAAAGTACTCCTTCCATCTGTCTTTGATGTCCTGTGGGCTGGTGAGCAGGTTTTTGCTGGCATCCCTTTTGAAGGGTGTCTGACTATCTTCTTTGTCTTTCTGTTTTTACCTTGCAACCTGATATAGTTTCTTTGTGCCACCTACTGAGTCACTTTGCAGAAGCTGGTAGAGTGTCTCTGATGCCTTATTCTTTGCTACTGTAACTCTTTCTTAGCATTTTTGTTAGCCAATCAGTATTCCTTCCCAGACGGGTCCATCTTTTCTGTTTCCCACTTTTTCCTGCACTTCTTCTTTCTTTTGATGACTTCCTGGACTTTTGCATTCTGCTACCTGTTTTCCTTTTGCTCCTTATTTCCATACCTGGCTCAGCTGCATATCTGTTTTGTAGTCCTCACACATGATGCTTGGAGGTGCTGCCATTCTTCTTCTTCAAGTCCACCTATTTCCTCTTCTTATTGAGGTGCTAGAGCCCTGAGTAATTCCTGGTCTCTTGACCTTAGAACCTTCTCTGACCACTGCTTGCAGCTGATTGTGGCAACCAGTAGTTTATGCTGTGGGCTGGATCTTTCACTGGGGATGACTTTGCAATCTGTCTGGGGAACAGGTCTACATGAGTCGCATGATGGCCAGTGTTGTATGTGACCTTGTAAATGTCTCTTTTTCTGAATCAAGTGTTGGTTACTATCAAGCCATTTGCCAGACAGAAGCCTAGAATGGCTTCTTCTTCTTTATTCTTTATTCTTTATTCCTGTTGTTCCACCTATGTGGATCCAGCCAGTCCTTGTATCCTGTTCTGTCTGTCCCGATATTATCAACACCAATTCATGTTGTCCTGCTTTATCAAGTAGGTCCTGCAACTGCTATCTAAATGCACTCTTTTCCTCACTATCACAACCCTGCTGTGGGGCATACACTGAAATTATAAATACTGCACTATCATTAGGGCTGAAATATTATCGCCATGATTCTGTCACTAGTTCTGATAACATCCCTCACTGCCTTCTGAAGTCTCTCCCTCATCACAAGTGCCACACCATTTCTTGCCTGTCCTCCTCCGGAGTAGTAGACTCTGTATCCAAATGAAGTGGATCTTATCGTCTGGATACATAGGATGTCCAGCTTCCTCTTTACCATCATGTCATTCACTTCCAAGCTCCATCCTGTCAGCAAACCTACATTGAACCTCCATATGAATTCTTAATTCATGTTTGGCAGTTTGATTGCTTTTATGTCCCAGGTAAATCCAGGTAGCTAGGTCAACTGGAAACTGGCCCGCCACTAGCTTATTGACCTAGGGTTGGGCTTAATGGCAGACAAGCACTGGCCAATAGGGGCACATACATTCCTCCCACTGTTAGTATGGGTCCCTGGTGTAGGTCAGAGTAAATGCTCATGCCCATTTGGTGACATTAATAAACACAATCAAATCACATACAGCCATATTTTACATCACTGTGTGACCAGCCGTGTGCATCACAGTATATTTATATATGCAAAGTGGCTGGTCTGTACAACTCTTCTCCCTATAAGGGATTATGTAGAATCTGTGAGTTTGAGATGGAAACACTCAGCAATGTTTTTTGCAGATGGGAGGAACCCTACAGAGACACAAAGAGAACAACAGAACTCCCATCAGGCATTGCCTGAAAGTCAAGATTGAACCTTGTACCTTGTGCATGAGACCTGAAGACCTTAATCATTATGGCAACTAGTCTCTTGTTAAGAGTCTTGTACTTAATTTTTAATGCCACTAGTAGCCACTGCAGATATTGCAGCACAGGTCTAATGTGGTTTTAATGGTATAAGCTTATCATCAACTAAACCAAGGAGTTCTACACCAGCAGAAGGCATGAAAGACCAACAATCAATACTCTCAAGTTAATGTAACTGCAGCAGGAAGGAAGGAAGGGCAGAGCAGGAGGTGTGGCCTCCTTGGTTATCAAACTTGTAGGGTGTCCTGATTTGTATACACAGTTTAAAAAGCATTCTGCAGTTTATCAGCTCTCATTAAAGTTACTGCAATTGCTATCACTTTTAATGCCAGCTTGTGAACTGTCAAATGAGCCTTTTCTTTCAATAGTTAGCAAAACTATGCCGGATTACAAGCTGTCATCAAGTGATTGCAACTATGATCACTTAAACACAGCTGGTGGGGGAGGAAGCACACAGGTGAGATTTCCAGGGCATGAAACGACCTTGCTACAGCTCTAGCAGCAGCCTAGATAGGGAACAACTGATGTAGCGGTCACTGCAGATGAATCGCTAGAAAGTAAGAGGTGCTTACTCCTTATAGTGTTTCTTACATGAAAACAAGATAATTTATCCCTCTATGCCAGGGTGATGTAGGCTTGATTGGTGACTTGGGAGTTTGAGGCACTGGCAAGGGGGGGTAGGCATGCCGTCCTGTGAGGCAAGGAGAAGAGGGAGAGGTTCATGCAGGGAGTGCACAACACAACCATATTTGCCTTGGCGGAGCGAGGGGAAAGAACTGCAAAGTATTTCATGAGGGTGGGCGAGGAAGCTTGCTGACATCAGTCCCTTGCTGAAGTGAGGGGTGGTTCGGTAGTCTGCCCAGAATGTTCCGCCCACAGGGTTTTACCAGAGTGCATGCAGGGTAGGGACAAAATTAGGAAAAACATTGCTGGCAGCAGTATGATGCAAACCAGGGATGCCTTGATCTCCTCGCTAGCTTCGACCCTTATCAGAGTAAGCCCAGGGGAGACCAGGAGGGGTAGATAAACCCAGCAATCCATCTGAGGCACAGCAGTCTACTGATTGTCTGCTGCAGAAGGGAAAAAAAAACAAGATAATTTAACTGTATTTTATAACTGCAAAGATTCCCCCAAGATTGTCCCCAGATTATATAGCCTGAATATATAACTTCCAGCCTGTATTCTTTGCAAATAATCACAGAGAATGGCCGTACAGCAGTGAAATTGTAAAGTGAATCTGAGGAAGAAAAAACTGATAGAACTCCTCACAGAGAAATATAATTGCAATTGCTTCAGGGGCTCTTAATTGACATAATTTCACTGCATGTAAATATTACTTGAATATTGCTAACAGTACATTATTTTTTTATATTTTTTTGTATTCGCAGTATATACTTGAATGTACATAACTGCAATTTACAAACTGCTAACCTTGTATGTACTCTCTAATAAATTCATTTTGCCCTTTGATGCTGGGTCATGGCTGAAGAAGGTCTTCATGCCAATTTACTTAGCTGCTTGACATATATAGTAAATGAATAAATAAAATGAAAAATAAAGTTCTCAGGGTTACATACATGGTCACTCTCTCAGTCTTGGCAGAGCTGTTTCAAATAAGTAATTTTCATTCATTAGAGGATTATGTCTAAATTGTCCTCAGAGTTGGAAACAGCCTCCATTATTTCCTGATAGAAGGAAACAGACAACTAGCAGTCATCATCAAAAGTGATTGTTCAAACTCCTGCCTTGAATGTCTCCTACAACTGAAAGAATATAAGGTTCCATAACAAAACCCAGTGGGGCCATTTACTGTAGATAGCAGCGAAAAGATATGCTTAATGGTAAAATCATTCTCTATGTGCATCCCAACAGACAGGTGATAAACCAAGACTGATGAAGAAAGACTGCAATGGAAATAAAGGAATTTCAGATTCTTGTAATAATTCATGGTATCAGATAAAACAGGGAGATCAAGGAAGGCCAAAAACTAATGAATTCATTTCTTACTACAAAGAGGTCATTAAAATGTGTTGCTGTCTTCTTGCAATGTTAGCAGGTCCCAAAATAAAAAATGGAATGGCTCCAGAAAGTCAAAGGGTTCTTGGGAAATAAATCAGGGTGTATATTAATAGCTTTCTCAGTAACTGTATTTACACAAGGAAGTCTGACATTACTCAAAAATTCATAACATTTAAGAGAATTCATGGATGGTTTTATGAGGATTAGGATAAGTAAAGTCTTCTTTAATGTAGCAGGAAGCACACTGGCCCTTACAGGGGAATTTATAGTCTGGAAAAATAATTTGACTCAGGGCACCTGAGCAGAAAAGAAACCGTTGTCAATAAGTTATAGGAGACATTTGATGTCAGAATTATTGACATCAGAGCAGTTGTTAAAACAAAGCTCATACAATTTCCAAGTGAAAATTAATCACTTTGGTATACTGCTTAACCCAAAGAAAGCTCCAAAATGTGGCAACTTTATCTGTGAAACACAATGAATATCCTCAAAATTAGATTTAGAAAAATACTTTCCGGTTGATATGATCAGCTAGAGTTTTGTAGTTTATCCCCTATAGAGTTATCCGGACAACAATATTACTTTCTTCCAGTTGTTCTAAAACTAACCTATAGAATAAGGTCCCAGCCTTTATCTAAGTCTACTAAGACTGCAGAATGCATGGTCATAGCAAGGTCTGTCTACCCAAATGGAGTAGGGTATACATGAAATGGCTATGCAACACCAAACTGTATGTGCTTCAACACAAATGATACCACCAAAGCCACAAAAAGTTTATTTATTTCTCTAGCGCCTCGGCTACAAACAGCCTTCAAGGAGTAAAATACACAAAATAAACCATTCTTTATATAGTACCAGCAGCTTCAATCAATGAACAATTAAACAATTAAAAAAGAAATAAAAAAAATCACTTACATTTCAGTTAAAATTTTTTAAAGTGTCAGTGTCCCATTTAATTGTTTAATTGTTCATTGATTGAAGCTGCTGGTACTATATAAAGAATGATTTATTTTGTGTATTTTACTCCTTGAAGGCTGTTTGTAGCCGAGGCGCTAGAGAAATAAAAAACTATACATGAAATGGGTCTACAGATTCAGTCAAACTGTTATGCTAGACCTGTGCTATCATACCTGGATCATCTGCACTATATTACAGAGACAGAGAGAGAGAAAGAGAGAGAGAGAGAGAGAGAGAGAGAGACAGCGAGAAATGATCTAACTCTGCAGCCAAGTCACTACTTGTGACAGTATGTAAATTCCTGCACGTAGCCAACTCAGTGTCAAGTAATCTAACCTGGCAGATATCCAGGTTGAAAAGGAACAGACAGAAGTACTATGTCCAGGTGTGACCAATAGTTTAGTTCTATTAATGCAGTTCAGATGAGTACAGTGGCAAGCCAAATGAATAAGCTTTGCCAAGAAGAGCAGTGGAAATCAGGTAAACAAACCCAAATCCCTTCATAACTACGAGGAATTCCTTGGCAAAA
>NC_056733.1:263841043-264048543 GCF_019279795.1 Protopterus annectens
TCCTTCTTTACACGGCTTTAGTACATAAATGCTATAGATTTGTTCTATCTTCCTTTTTCCATGGCTGACTAAACTTATAGTTGACTGCATTCATTCTTTCAATCACCTGAAATGAACCCTAGTACTTACCCAAAATGTGTTTTCCATGGAAATTTTTAGTACTAATACCTGATCTCCTTAATTAGATTCTATAAGTTGGCATTCATATAATAATTTTATCTGTTATTGCATTTCCTGGGCATTCTGCATGTGTTCATTTACTACTGGCATATCTATCTTGCATATTAAATTAATTTCTTATACTTTTAAATTGTGTCTTCTCTTCTTTCAAGCTCTACTTAGTAAAATCAAGCAGGTCTCTCAAGTATCTGACAAATAAAAGTTTAAAAGCAGTAAAACTAGCTGAAGCTTTTAGCACCTCTCTAATTGCAAACAGTAAACAGGCTAACAAATGTTCCATTTTTATCATCGACATCAATAACTTTCTTTGCATGGATTTCAGTGTTTTCTCTACTAATCCACAAGTCTTCAGATGGCAGATTGATGTCATCTACTGCTTGCCTTTAAAGGACTGACATACATGATGCAGAATCCTTGGCAGTAGCATAGCTAGGGTGGGGCAAAAGGGCAACTGCCACAGGTGCAAAGTGCTAGAGAGCGTGATCCAGTTGGCCATCCAATTTCCCAATCGGTCTTAGTGTAATACCTATTTGCTATAGCTCTCCATGTATGGTTTGAATGTATCAACTGCTTTATAAATTGTACCAAGCAGTTTGCTACACTTTAATGTAAAAAAGAAAACAAAACTAAAACCAAGTGCTGTAGCACTCTCTGCATGATATAAATTGTAGTTTGCTACAATTTAAGAGACAAAAGTTTTTTTTCTAAACTAAAACCTGAGCACTATAATGCTCTGTGTAGGGTATAAACTGTAGCAATGGTTTTCTACATTTTTAGCAAGCAGTGTGCTACAGTTGAAATGCAAAAAAATTTTTTTAACTAAAACCCGAGTGCCATAGCACTCCATGCAGGGTATAAACTGTAGCAACTGTTTGCTACCTTTGTAGCTAGCAGTTTGCTTCAGTTTAAAATAAAAAAATATATATTTTTTACTTTTTTATTTGTTTTTTAGTATAATTTAAGGAAGGAGGGTTAGGTGCAGGGTACAGAAGGGGACCTGAATGGATAGGACAGGAGGGAGGGAGGGCCGTGTCCTTTATCTGGCCACCTGGCTGTGCCAGTAAAATAAATGGATTTTTTTTTTTTTTTGCTGTACACATAACGGGCTGAGGGGGTTGGGCTGTTGTTTGTCGGACTAACACTGGGTGCTGGTTGAGCCAGCTACACTTCTGATTCTGGCATAAAAGAAGTGTCTTGTTCAGTATTTATTTAGGGATATCTCTTCTGAAGCATAACAGCACCAGCTATCTGCCAAAAGCCTTGGCAAAAACTTTGCATAATGGCACCAGTTTAGGAAAGTTTGCAGCATAGTCTATTATTAGTATGCACTGATATTAGGGCTATTGAACAATTACAATGTTTAATTGAGATTAATATAACAGTGTAAAATGATTAGTCTTCAGCTAATATTACTTTTAATTTTACAGTAACTACCATAACGTACAATGCTTTACAACTACAAAATTTGTGATTTTTGTGCTACACCATATGCAGAACAAAGCCAAAAAACTTGGAACGAAGAATAATTTAAAATCTGAAGGTTTAAGCACTTTATTTCATGACTTTTAAAAACAATAAAATACATGTTGACCATAGTTTAATTTAAATTTTCAAGATTCATTTTTATTCTGTTTAATCTCATGATTAAAAAAACTAATGGCAAGGCTTTTTAACTAGTTAATTACATTAGTTAGTGTGACTAATCAACAGCTGTAACTGATAACTATTGTTAGATTTTACTAGTGGCCTCACAATGTCTGTAGAAATATGCTGAAGATGCAGATCCCAGATAGGCACTAGGATCAATGGGCCCTTAAATCTAAGACAGGGCATAGTTTACTGGCATTGTAGACAAGAAGCACAGAAAGTGTCGATCTCTTGTTATACCTGGCCAGTAAAAATTGGCTAATACTCTTGCCTTACTTTTGTCCATTTCCAGGTGACCTCCTAACACATGACTACTGGTTAGCATGGTTACTAATGTCCTACAAGGTTTGGGCACCAGTAACTGATGCAGAATTTCTTCCCTTTATTTATTCTATACAATAGCTTCTCTTTTAAATCAGAATAGGGATAAGACGTAATGGGAACATCCTGCTCACTGTCTACCCTGAGCCTTGGTTATAATCTCTGTTTTCCTGCTTGAATATGTATCTTCCTACTATGCCTTTCTGAAGTTTGTGTGACTTATACTTAAGCTCACTAATCAGTAACCTGCCCTAAGGTACAAGGTGTACCTTCCCCCAACAACACAGTAACCTGCCCTAAGGTACAAGGTGTACCTTCCCCCCAACAACACAGTAACCTGCCCTAAGGTGCAAGGTGTACCTTCCCCCAACAACACAGTAACCTGCCCTAAGGTACAAGGTGTACCTTCCCCCAACAACACAGTAACCTGCCCTAAGGTACAAGGTGTACCTTCGCCCAACAACACAGTAACCTGCCCTAAGGTACAAGGTGTACCTTCCCCCAACAACACAGTAACCTGCCCTAAGGTACAAGGTGTACCTTCCCCCAACAACACAGTAACCTGCCCTAAGGTACAAGGTGTACCTTCCCCCAACAACACAATAACCTGCCCTAAGGTACAAGGTGTACCTTCCCCCAACAACACAGTAAACTGCCCTAAGGTACAAGGTGTACCTTCCCCCAACAACACAGTAACCTGCCCTAAGGTACAAGGTGTACCTTCCCCCAACAACACAGTAACCTGCCCTAAGGTACACGGTGTACCTTCCCCCAACAACACAGTAACCTGCCCTAAGGTACAAGGTGTACCTTCCCCCAACAACACAGTAACCTGCCCTAAGGTACAAGGTGTACCTTCCCCCAACAACACAGTAACCTGCCCTAAGGTACAAGGTGTACCTTCGCCCAACAACACAGTAACGTGCCCTAAGGTACAAGGTGTACCTTCCCCCAACAACACAGTAACCTGCCCTAAGGTACAAGGTGTACCTTCCCCAACAACACAGTAACCTGCCCTAAGGTACGAGGTGTACCTTCCCCAACAACACAGTAACCTGCCCTAAGGTGCAAGGTGTACCTTCCCCAACAACACAGTAACCTGCCCTAAGGTACAAGGTGTACCTTCCCCAACAACACAGTAACCTGCCCTAAGGTACAAGGTGTACCTTCCCCCAACAACACAGTAACCTGCCCTAAGGTACAAGGTGTACCTTCCCCCAACAACACAGTAACCTGCCCTAAGGTACAAGGTGTACCTTCCCCCAACAACACAGTAACCTGCCCTAAGGTGCAAGGTGTACCTTCGCCCAACAACACAGTAACCTGCCCTAAGGTGCAAGGTGTACCTTCGCCCAACAACACAGTAACCTGCCCTAAGGTGCAAGGTGTACCTTCGCCCAACAACACAGTAACCTGCCCTAAGGTACAAGGTGTACCTTCGCCCAACAACACAGTAACCTGCCCTAAGGTACAAGGTGTACCTTCGCCCAACAACACAGTAACCTGCCCTAAGGTACAAGGTGTACCTTCCCCCAACAACACAGTAACCTGCCCTAAGGTACAAGGTGTACCTTCCCCCAACAACACAGTAACCTGCCCTAAGGTACAAGGTGTACCTTCCCCAACAACACAGTAACCTGCCCTAAGGTACAAGGTGTACCTTCCCCGAACAATACAGTAATCTGCCCTAAGGTACAAGGTGTACCTTCCCCCAACAACACAGTAACCTGCCCTAAGGTACAAGGTGTACCTTCCCCAACAACACAGTAACCTGCCCTAAGGTGCAAGGTGTACCTTCGCCCAACAACACAGTAACCTGCCCTAAGGTACAAGGTGTACCTTCCCCCAACAACACAGTAACCTGCCCTAAGGTACAAGGTGTACCTTCCCCCAACAACACAGTATCCTGTCCTAAGGTACAAGGTGTACCTTCCCCCAACAACACAGTAACCTGCCCTAAGGTACAAGGTGTACCTTCCTTCAACAACACAGTAACCTGCCCTAAGGTACAAGGTGTACCTTCCCCCAACAATACAGTAACCTGCCCTAAGGTACAAGGTGTACCTTCCCCCAACAACACAGTAACCTGCCCTAAGGTACAAGGTGTACCTTCCCCCAACAACACAGTAACCTGCCCTAAGGTACAAGGTTTACCTTCCCCCAACAACACAGTAACCTGCCCTAAGGTGCAAGGTGTACCTTCCCCCAACAACACAGTAACCTGCCCTAAGGTACAAGGTGTACCTTCCCCAACAACACAGTAACCTGCCCTAAGGTACAAGGTGTACCTTCCCCAACAACACAGTAACCTGCCCTAAGGTACAAGGTGTACCTTCCCCCAACAACACAGTAACCTGCCCTAAGGTACAAGGTGTACCTTCCCCAAACAACACAGTAACCTGCCCTAAGGTACAAGGTGTACCTTCCCCCAACAACACAGTAACCTGCCCTAAGGTACAAGGTGTACCTTCCCCCAACAACACAGTAACCTGCCCTAAGGTACAAGGTGTACCTTCCGCAACAACACAGTAACGTGCCCTAAGGTACAAGGTGTACCTTCCCCCAACAACACAGTAACCTGCCCTAAGGTACAAGGTGTTCCTTCCCCCAACAACACAGTAACCTGCCCTAAGGTACAAGGTGTTCCTTCCCCCAACAACACAGAAGCTGCAGCTTCTTCTTCTTCTTCCATTGCAAAGGGTAGCTCTAAACATGATTCACCTTTGTTCTTAAGTACAGGATGTTTGATTGCTCTCTTTTCTTTTAGGTTGCTCTATCTCCGCTTTTGTGTTAGTAGATATCCACTGTCTCACTTTCATTCCTTCCTTATGCTGCCCTACCACTGTATAGGGTATTTCAGAACATTTATCACCAGTTTTACTGCTTTCTTTGCTTATGGATACCAGGCGCTGATCACTTGCCTTTATGTGAATTTTTGTTTTTGGTTTGACATTGACAGAAGGCTCAGACTGTGCATTCTCCTGCTTAAGTCATGTTTAGTATTTATTATTATTTCTCTGCTCTGAGGATCTGCATTCAGGTACCTAACTTTTTCTGTCACTCTTTCGGTGTTAGCATACCTTCTAAGTGTCTGAGCAGACTTCTGTCTTACATTACTTTTTACTTAAAAATGCAGTATTAGTTTGCTTGTAGTCCCTACAATGGCAACTCATCAACAGGGCATGTTTCTAATAAAGGCAGGATCATTTTCAGTGTCTTTTTTGTAGCCTCTACACCAACTTCCTTTTCCTGGTCTTGGCTCTGAATCTGTACATGTGTGTCACTACCTTGCTCTCCCCCACATCCCTATACTGAATGAATGCATAAATATGCTGTTTTTATTCTTCCTTGTTAAGTGTATCAGCCTGCCACATTATGCCTATAGATAGCCGCTCAGCCTACATTTTCCAAGGTGCCTCAAATGTTGAAAATATTTTCCTAAAACTTCATCATGTATCAGTTCTGGGGTTAATGTCACAGGATGAAATAGCTTTCCAACAACTGTCTGTTATTTGCAATGGTGATGGACAGGTTGACAGACAAGATCAGACAGGAGTCCCCATGGACTATGATGTTTGAGATGACATTGTGATCTGTAGTGAGAGTATGGAACAGGTGGAGGAGAACCTGGAGAGATGGAGATATGCTCTAGAGAGAAGAGGAATGAAGGTCAGCAGGACTAAGACAGAATATATGTGTGTGAATGAGAGGGAGGATAGAGGAATGGTGAGGATGCAGGGAGTAGAGTTGGCCAAGGTGGATGAGTTTAAGTACTTGGGATCAACAGTTCAGAGTAATGGTGAGTGTGGAAGAGAGTTGAAGAAGAGAGTACATGCAGGATGGAGTGGGTGGAGAAGAGTGTCAGGAGTGATTTGTGACAGACGAGTACCAGTAAGAGTGAAAGGAAAGGTCTACAAGAGGGTAGTGAGACCAGCTATGTTATATGGGTTGGAGACAGTGGCACTGACAAAAAGGTAGGAGTCAGAGCTGGTCATGGCAGAGTTAAAGATGTTAAGTTTGCACTGGATGTGACGAGGGTGGACAGGATTAGGAATAAGTATATTAAAGGGTCAGCCCAGGTTGGAAGGTTTGGAGACAAAGCCAGAGAGGCAAGATTACGTTGGTTTGGACATGTGCTGAGGAGGGATGCTCAGTATATTGGGAAAAAGATGCTAAGGATAAAGCTGCCAGGTAAGAGGAAAAGAGGAAGGCCTAAGATAAGGTTTATGGATGCGGTGAGAGAGGACATGCAGGTGGTTGGTGTGACAGAGCCAGATGCAGAGGACAGGAAGAAATGGAAACAGATGATCTCCTGTGGTGACCCCTAATGGGAGCAGCCAAAAGAAGAAGAAGCTTAATACACATTATGCATCAAAGATAAGTAAGTTTTCAGTAGACTTCAAGTCAACATGGAAGAAAGGTCTTTCAGTTAGTAATAACATATACATTGCAGTCAATGGTTTATAAATGTTTATCATTAAATATTAATAGTTTGAACAATAATGTCAAAAGAGCTGGTTTGCTTAAATATATCAAAATGCATAAAGCCCAGATCATCTTTTTTTACAGGAAACCCATCAATTAAAAAAAGATCTACAAAAATACTCATTCAATGGCTATACCATTCTGGCTGATTCATGCTTTAAGACTAAGAGAAGGGGCACTCTTATTCTATGGAAAAATACTTATGCTAACCCAAGAATTATAGCTACAATTTCAGATAAAGATGGGATGCTAAGCATGGTTATTTTGGAAATCAGTAGGAAGTAGTATACTTTGATTAATACATACTAGATACCAGGACTGAGTACTAAATATGTTGACAAATATCTGGACCTGATTACTTTAAATCCAAAAGGGGAAATTATAGCAACAGGTGATTTTATCTGCCTATTCTGTTCGGAGTCTGCATGTCCTCCCTATAGTCCCGTGGGTTTCCTCCGGGTGCTCCAGTTTCCTCCCACATCCCAAAGACATGCTGTAGGTGGATTGGACACTCTAAATTGGCCCTAGTGTGAGTGTGTGCATGTGTGTGCCTTCTGTGGAAGGTTGGGCGTTGGGCTGGCAACTCGACACTGTAAAACTCCGCTGCCAATCATGAGTGGACAGGTGATCCACTGTGGCGACCCCGAACCGGAAAAGCCGAAAGATGAAGTAGATTATCAGGCAATGATACTTCTAATAATGGTAAAATAAAACTAACATTTCAAGCCAAGAAGTTAAATGAGTTTACAAACCAGATGAAGCTTAAAGTTATACATGGTTTAAGAGAACATTATTCCTTATTCTATACTCACTATTCATATTGGTTTGGTACATAAACAAACATTGATAGGTCTTTGTATCAAATAATATATACTCTAAAATAAGTGACATATCTATAATGACTTGTCCTCTTTCGGACCATAATGCTATAAACTTTACATTAACTACACATACAGATCATTTAAGATTTCTACAGAGAATTCCTGTTTACATTACTAAGTTAAACAACTTTAGGGAATGGATAATGAAAGAAATAGACATGTTTATGGAAACAAATGATAATGGTGAAGTGACTGATACTATACTATGGGACACTTTTAAAGTTTATATATATGGTAGAATAAAATCTTGGTACCTTAAGAGGAGAGAGGGGGATAAAGAACTTTTAGATTTGCAAATAAACATAGACAAAATAAAAACAGATGCAAAACCAAATAACACAGTAGGACATAATGAAATTACTAAATTAAATAAAAAATACTTAGAAGTTCTGAATCATAAGGTAGCCATAAACCTGGAAATTTTGAAATTACAATCTTATGCTGTAAATCCCAAATATCTACGTAAAATAGCAGTAAGATACAAAAAATAAACAATCAGAATCTTATTAATGAGATTAAATATAAAAGTAATGGTTCAGTTAAGTACATCTAACTTAATGGGCATATTAGAAGTGTTCAAAAACTACTATAAAGATATAAATAATAACACACCACTTTTGGAGACAGATAATGTAATAAATACTTTTATTCAAGAAAATATAACTACTAAGGTGTCAATGTAACAAAATAACATATTAAATAAATAAATAGTACTAACAGAAGTGAAAGAGCAAATAAAAATTTTAAAAGATAATAAAGTTCCAGGACTGGATGGAATAATTCCTGAACTATATAATATTTTTCCTGACTATATAACAAAAAAAAATGATGAGTGCCTTTAATATGGTTAAGCAAAGATATATAACACCCCCATCGTGTAAATACTCAATTATCTTCCCCACATTAAAAAAAGATAAGGACCCCAAATCTTCTGATTCATAAAGGCCAATTTCTTACTAAACACTGATTATAATATTTTCATGACAATATTAGCTAACAGGATAAAGAAAATATTACCTAATCTAATACGTAATGATCAGACGGGGTTCATTCATCATAGAAAATGCAAGATAACATTATTAAATTGATATCATTAATAGACATAACATGCAAATACAAAAAAACAACTAACTATTATCAGCCTAGACATAGAAAAGGCTTTTGATTCTATTAGTTGGTCTTATCTACAAAGAATTCTGATTGGTTTTGAATTCTCCTCAGATTTTGTCAACTTATTAATGAAAATTGATAGTGGGGCACAAGCTTAAGTGAAAATCGTATCATGTCTATCCTCACCACTAGAAATCCTCAAGGGAAGTAGACAAGGTTGCCTTTGTCACCATTATTGTTTGCTCTTTCAATGGAATCTTTTGCTACATATATCAGAAACAAGCAAAATATAAAAGGCTTTCAGATTAATAGGGACTATTGTCCTACGATACAATTATTTGCTGATGATATGTTGTTAACATTGGGTGATATTGATGGTTCTTTGCATGATGTTATAAATACCTTAAGCAAGTTTGAAAGAATTTCAGGGCTTAAATTTAATCATAATAAATCCTAAACATTACTAATTAACAAAAAGATCAACAAAAACCTAACAGAGAATAGCCTGTTTAATTGGGAGAATGATGCATTAGAATATTTGGGTGTCAGTATAAAGAGTACATGGAAATAGTCTGTTAAACTAAACTACAATAATTTAATAATTTAATAACCACCATTAGTGAACTAATCAAAAGATGGAATAAAATGTTCTTCACAATGGAGGATAAGCTCTCTTTAATTAAAATGATAATTTTTACCTAAGATTTTATACAGTCATTGATACTACCCCCTCTAAAAACTTATTTAAAAAATTAGATTCCATGCTAGTTAAATTTTTATGGCTCCACTTAAAACCTAGGATTGCATATCAATGGCACATTAGAGTTTGGAACAGTAATAGGATAGCATTCCCTAGCTTAGATCTTTATTCCATATCAGTTATAATTAATGTAATATTACATTGGATCACACCTACCTATATATCTGGCTGGAAAACAATACATGAGATTCATATTACTGATGTCAGAACTATAGAAAATCAATTTAAGGAACAATACGGAATAAGTAGAATTCATTGGCTTTTACGTGAATTTTGTTTATTTAAAAAGTCTGATCATTTTTCTTATGGCATTAATCAAATATTTAATTACTTTAAAAATATAATTGATTGTAATTACAACATTAAACAATTTTTATTTCTTATATTCCCTATAGTATCTCCCCTGATTGCCTAGATTCTTTCAACATCAATGGGATGCAAAAATTAAAGGAAAATAACTTGATATTCTGGCATCAGTTTATTGAAAATAAGATTATTAAACCACTAGACTCTGTTTTATGTAGTTTTGATAATAGTCAATACAGTTGGTTGTGTATACACTCATTAAGGCAGTTTATAGAAAACAAAATGAGAGTATCAATCAACCTAGAGACTGAATCTATACCTAGTCTGATTCAGCTTTTTATTAGGTGTCTTGGAAAGACAGATAATCAAAAATTAAGCATCGCACCATTCTATAAGATGCGAAGAGAGGACACTCTACAGTTTTACGCAGATTTGTGGAATTACTATGTAAAGATTAATGGAGAACAAATATCTGATGAATCTAAAAAAATGGTTATTGAATTCTACATATAGTACCTCTTCTTCATTATATTGAAGATTGTATACATGGAAATTTATGAATAGGAGTTTCTATACTCCACATACAATAAATCTTATACTCAAAAACAGTGAAAGTAAATGTTAGAAATGTGTTGAATTACTAGAGGCCAACTGGGTTCACATGTTCATTGAATGTATAAATGTTGTTCAATACTGGAAAGACTTCAGATATTTTGTAAATGCCTTATGGTCTGATAACTGTCATATTTCTAACTCACTAATCCTATTCAATGTTCCTATACCTAATGTAATACCTAAATCTCAGATTCAGTTACTCTGGTCAATTCTTGCAACTGCCAGAAAAGTTATTACTTTGAGTTGAAAAAGTAAGCAAGATTTGATGTTTAAAGATGTTATTAATTTAGCAAAAGTTGTTTGTAAAAAAGAACTGCAAGCCATTTGTTATAGAACTCATAACATTACTCATAAAAAATTGCATGGCAAAAATTGGAAAACTTTTTGAACAAATACTGATAACTTCTCATGGATAAAATGATTGTTTATCATGGATGAATTAAATGTTGTAAATAGTTTTGTTATTGTTTTATTGTACTTGT
This sequence comes from Protopterus annectens, assembly GCF_019279795.1. Lineage (NCBI taxonomy): Eukaryota > Metazoa > Chordata > Ceratodontiformes > Protopteridae > Protopterus > Protopterus annectens. The sequence goes on from NC_056733.1 coordinate 263,851,831, forward strand.
TATATGTACATTTGCGTATGTTTATAATGAAAACAAAAAAAGTTTTTGAAAAAAAAATTCAGTCTATGGAAAAAGGCATAATTTTTTCAAAAGAGAAGGCAGAAAAAAGAGATGAAGCAGGTGAAAAGGAAGAAATCAAAACTGAACATAGAAGGAATGAAGAAGATTACTGTAAGTAAAAAGAGGAGAAAGACAGATGTTTATAACATGTCTCAGGCATGTAGATGTGCAAAGCCAGCTGGATGAGAATTGTATGCTTGTAAATGTAATAAGCAATGAAAACAGTGCGGTTAATAAGACTAATGGTGATGAAAATCATTCCTTTGTAACAACTGATAGATCTGGAAGACAACATTTGAAAGGTGAACATTTGATACAACACACAGTACTTGAAAAATGTAGATTCATTTGAGAACCTGGGCATATAGGTAGATCTAACTTTGAGTTTTACTAACCATGTCAACCAATTGGTTAATAACAGTTATAAAACTATATGTTGTATAAAAAGATTTATAAAATTTATAAAGTTTAGGAAATTAGAAATGATAAAGTCATTGTTTGTTAGTTACATTTGACCCAAACATATGAAAGAAATAACAATATTATAAGAAAACAATCATGAGTAAACTGGAAAAATTACAGTAGAAATGTACCAAGGGCATCCATGGATGTGAAAATTTAAGCTATTATGAAAGACTAAATATCTTGTACAGTGTCTCATACAGATACGTAACAGGAGACTTTATTCATGTATATAGGGTATTTAGAGACAACTACCTCTAGGGTTATTAAAAAGTAGTAGAGAATCATCATACAACTTATTTAGAAGATTCTATAGCAATGAGAAGTGTACTGACTGATCCTCTGAGAGAGCAGCTGATGTGTGGAATAGACTACCAAATAACATTAAAGCAAGAATTAGTTTATGCATTTTAAGAACAGCCTGGACACTTATTATGGGAACAACTGTTTTGGTATATTGGTAGGTTAGAAAGGCATTTATACCCATGCTGATACTATTTTTGTATGTATGTATGTATGTTCTGAGTAGAATATGAATGACCTCTCTGTGTTTGCATGGTTTTCTTTGAGTGCTCCAGTTTCCTCCCACATTCCAAAGGCATGCAGTAGGTGGATTAAGGACTCAAAATTATCCTTAGGTGTAAGTGTGTGCATGTGTGATATGGAAGAAAGACTTGGCAACCTACTTCTCTTTCACCCCTTACCTTCCAAATTCTGTGAATAGGGGTCGCTGTCCATGGGGTCACTCTAGGAGTAGGTTTTGACTCAAGAGAGAGAGTCTTAAAATATTCTCTGACAACTTAATTTAAAGCATTTCAGTTTTCGTATTTCTCCGACTTGTATTTTCTTCAGAATTAGCAATAAACAACTTAGCAATGTGATGCCTACCCCATTTTGAAACAAGTTAACGTATTACTTGTTGTGATTTGTTTGCTGAATACAGGAGATGTTATGATTTTTAATGTGGTTTTAGACTTAGAAGCAGATAATTCAGTATTAAGCACTGTGACATTAACTAATAAGCATTCTACTAAAGTTACTAGCTTATCAAAATCCTTGGGATTTCTTTTTTTGGTTGATTCTTGGTTAGCTTGGTAGATGATTCTGAGACATGATTGTAAAAATACTGTTTTGTTACCTTGACAAATTAAGTAATTTGGGGGTTCATGCTTGTGGTTACTAAGGTAGCCATGCTATCAGCTGGACATATTCCCAAGGAGTTTTGTATTATTTATATTATTCAGTCTGCTTGCTAGTTTTATTTGTTGATAACTTGTTCAACTTAATTTATTTGATTTAATTGTAATTCTGCTTTATACTTTTGCTGCTTTATACATTTGATTGTACTATTCTTGTCAAGTAAAGTACTTAGAATATAAGCACAATAATAAACATGAACATATACTACAAGGTAAAATTGTTTTAAACTTGTCTACTACTAAAATTTCTAACATTTTCACTTTGCTGTTATGCAAATCTTTAAAATATGTTTTAAATCATGCATCTATGCCTTTATTGGTTCATCTCCATTACAAGTCCATTTATAAAATGTGATTTGTGTATTTTAGGGGTGATACCAGTCTTGCCAAAAGTTGTCTCTTAAGTTTTGTTATAGTCCATGTAATCAGTTCTGTCCATGTCCATATACATTTTAGTGATTCTCCTGGTTGTTGGGAAGACAGGACGTTTGCCTAGTCTACTCATTCCTAATTCTCTTCTGTGGCATAGCACTCATAGCACTCAAAGGCCACCAAGCAGGATTGTGAGTCATCCGCCCTGGTCAGTTTCTTCATTTTAGACACAGCCTTAAGGTTGACAGCTACATTTGCTAGCACAAATAACTGCTGCTGTATCTGTATCAAGGCCTGATCAGTGCTCACCTCTAACTCTACAAGTCTCAGTAGTAATGTCCATGGTTGGTGTCACCAGCAACCACATAAGGAACATAAATGTCACAATGTTGCAGATAATTTGCAGCCCAAAATATGGTCTGCAACAGGCAGCATAAGTATCTGCAGGACTTTGAAAATGGCAAGTCATTGACCAAATGTCCATGCACACCACCACTTTAAGATCTAAGGAGATACTGGAGGCATAGATATATGAACATAGGTTCATAGGTTTATACTAGGCTATCTGCCCTAAGGCATTTATAAGCCTAGCCCAAAGTTTTGTGGCTTACGCCACCCCTTATATGAAAAAATACTGTGCCCATTAGTTTGTTGTGCCTCTGTCCGGCAGTGACACAGAGATGATTCCCGGGGTAAACCTATGATCTCCCATCCACAGGTCAAGATTTCTCTTGAACAGAGCCAGCGAGGTGCTCTGCCTCACATGGACCGGGATTTTATTCCACAGCATAGGGAGTCTCTGAGTGATAAATCTATCCCTCCAGCACATCCTATTTATATCCGTGCTAAGGTTTAAGTCGCTTGCTCTAGTGGTTTTGGTGGATTTGGATTTTTGAGGTGGAGCATGTCCATTAATTCCGGGTTGGACATGGCCTTGTATGTCAGGCACATGTCACCTCTGAGCAGACGGTATGCGACTGAATAGAGCTGGAGTTTCTTCAATCTGGCAGCATATGACAGATTTTGGAGTCCCTTTATCCTTTTGGTGAGGAACTTTTGGGGTCTCTCCAATTGCTGCAGATGTCGGGTGAGATACATCCCGAATGGGGCATTGTACTCGATCATTGGTCTGATAAGTGAAGAGTACAGGGGAACAATGACCTCACTAGATCTGGATGTGAATCCCTTCATGATTAGGTGGGCAATGTAGAAGGTCTTTCTAACCACTTTAGCAACGTGAGTGTCAAAGAAAGGCCACTGTCAACCTGGGTCTCCAGGTCCCTGATAACCTCTTCTGTGCTTAGTGGATTGCCACCTATATGGTAGCTTGGGGTTACCTTGTTTTTCCCGAAGGGTATGACTATACATTTTGGCGTTTAACTTCAGGCCATGGCTCTGGCACCAGCTATCTGTTTCCGTGAGTCCCTTCTGAAGGATATCCGTGTCCGATGCACTTTCCACTATGGCGCCCAGTTTGCAGTCGTCTGCAAACTTTGTCAGCCAAAGTCCTCCCATGTTGGCCTGTACTTCTGAGAAGTAGATGCCGAACAATAGGGGGCCAAGGACAGAGCCCTGTGGGACACCACTTGTGACCGGCTTGGAGTCTGACATAGCGCCAGCAACTCTAACCCTGTGGGTTCTGTCCTTAAGCCAGTTTGCAACACAGGTTTGTTACCATTTAGAACAAATAATCCAGGTAGAATGAAAAACAACATACCTTGGAATCTTGGATTATTTAGAACACTTCTTCTCAGTATCTTTTCAGTCTCTCACAGCCTTCCAACCAACAGGTTGTATGTAAAGTCCACGTCTGCAGGCCTCAACTGGGCCTTAATTTTAGCTCTGTACCAGTTATATCACCATCTATAACTCCATACCTTGCCTGAGGGGGCTGTCATCTTGACACATCCAGAGTCCTCCTCTTTGCAGCTCCTAAGATAAGGAAGTGACTTTTTGATTTTACTGTAGCACTCTACCTTCCTTTATACAGCAGCAATGATGAATTAGTACCACAATGCTAGCTAGCTAATATAAAATGTTGCCTAAATACCTGTAAGAATATTCCCAAAATATACACTGCAATATATATCTTAATGACACATCAACACATTGCCCTGTTACTATCTACAACTAGATAGATAGATAGAGATGGGTGCAGGTCAGTTTGTTGGATGTTCATTTGTTGGACAGACTGAACTGCAGGTTCTTTTGTGTAAGTCTCCATTTTATCAAACACTCGCATTATCCATTTTCTCGAAACAGGTAAGTGGGTTTGTATTAGTGGTATGCGTGTGTGTGTGTGTACTGTTGTGACATTAGTAGTGACATTTACTTGTTCTTTGCCATTGGAGACTGGCTTCAGTGGGGACACACTTGTATGTTAGTGCTTTCATTCTTTGTATTTTTAAAACAAAAACTTCATCAAAAATACAAGTAAAATAATGAAGCAGTTTAAAAAGGTTATCAAAAGCATCATGCGGCATGACTGATCCAATCAACATTAAAGAACAGTAGGTGTTGTCACATAGATAACTATATTAACTAAGAATTTTAAGAGCTAAAAGCATATACAGTAGTGCTAGGATAAAAGTGCCAGAAATATGACAATTAGTATAAAGAGAATAAAAACTGTTAATATAAGCTGTGCATAAGTAAAAAACATTTCATATTGATATAATCATTAAGTCCAGAATTACGGTCAGCTCTAAGTCAAATTTGCCATGCTGATTCATGGCATTCAAGCATGCTGTTACAATCTCTGCTAAAGTCCTCTGCACTAACAGAATCTAAAACAAAAAAGTAAACTTTTTGAAATCAGTACATGATACTGCATGTTTCGCTAGTGCATTATTAAAGTATTTCATAGATATTGCCAAGGTATGCTCATAAATCCTTCTTGACAAACATCTAATAGTTTTGTCAATTTAGAAACTTGTGCAAGACTCACAGGGTGCCACATATACAATGTATATAGAATTACGGTCAAATCTTTTGTTAGCCCAGAAGTCAATGCCCAAAGGTTTGAAATGTATTGATGATGAATGAGTAATGTACCTACATTCTTGCACTTGCCACAATGAAAGGTACCTGGCGTGTGATAACCATGAGTTCTACGGGAAGCTATAAACTCATTCTCAGGTTGAATGTTTTTTTTGAAAGAAAACACAGGCTTTTCCCCTATTGCCTTAGACAATTCGATGTTACCCAAAATAAATTTCCAATTGTTCCTTATAATGTTCTTAATAGTGGACATATCTATAAAAATAGGAATCAGAAAGGCTTGCCTAAAACAAACACTATTGGCTGTTATGGACACACCCTCAGTCTCAATGAAAATCTTTGTGAAAATCTTTGAAAAGCTTTGTGTTCTCTTAGCAATGACACATTGTTCTCTGTATCAACCAACCAATCATGATCATAACCATAGTGAATAAAAAAATCTATAAGTTTGGCTCTCTCTTCAAGATAAACATTATTATCCATGGTTAGGCTGCTTAATCTGATCAACTGGCCTTTAACTATGGCTCTTTTCATGTGCTGTGGATGTAAACTATCCCTATGCAGATACTGAGTGACAAAAGTCTCCCTTCTATAAATTTTGGTTATGAAAGATTTATGAAAGGTGTCAAAAGACAAAGTTATGTCTATGTAGTTGATACTTTTACTGTAACCACTGAATGTAAATTTGAGAAAGTCTGTGCTGGTATTAAGATGTTCCAGAAATGAAAGCAAATCATCATGAGAACCCTTCCACAGTAAAAGAAATCATCACTGTATCTACGGTAAAAAACAGTGTTACTAAATGAATGGTGAGATTGGATGACCTTTTGCTCCCAAGAAGCCATAACTACATTGACAAAAACTGGAGCTACAAGTGCACCCATAGAAACACTAGAAGTCTGCTTATAATATTTATCCAAAAAACAGAAAATAATTATTGTCCAAAACTATGTCTACATTACTCATTCATCATCAATACACTTGAAACCTTTGGGCATTGACATCTGGGCTAACAAAAGATTTGACTCTAATTCAAGTACATTGTATATTTGGCATCCTGTGAGCCTTGCACAAGTTTCTGCATTGGCAAAACTATTAGATGTTTGTCAAGAAGGATTTATGAGCATACCTTGGTGATATATAAGAAAGACTTTAATAATGCACTAGCGAAACATGCAGTATCATGTACTGATTTCAGAAAGTTTACTTTTTTGTTTTAGACTCTGTTAATACAGAAGACTCTAGCAGAGATTATAACAACATGCTTGAATGGCGTGAATCAGCATGGCAAATTCAACTTAGAGCTGACCGTAACCCTGGACTTAATGCTTTTATCAATATTAAATGTTTTTTACTTATGCACAAGTTATGTTGGCAGTTTTTATTTTTTTATATTAATTGCAATATTTTGACACTTTTAAACTAGCATTATATGTTTTTAGCTCTTTAAATTCTTAATTTATGTATTTTTCTATGTGACAACACCTACTGTTTCTTTAATATTGATTGGGTCAGTCACATCACGTGACATTTTTGGCAAACTTTTTAAATTGCTTCATTATTTTACTTGTATTTTTCGATGGAAGTTCTTATTTTAAAAATAAAAAGAACAAAAGTGCTAAAAATGCAAATGGTGTCTACAGCCTTGCCTTGATGGTTTTGGTGGAATTCATCTTGTTACTTTTTCAGGGCTGTGATACAGAATCGGAATTGCCTAGACATGGTAAGGCCTTGCTGAGTCTAATTATGGTGGCTTCCAAAAAAGCAATTACTAGAAAATGGAAATCAAAATCTAAACCAATTATACTAGAAGTAGTGAATATAGTAACAGAGATAAAACAACTGGAACTGAGATCTTTAGAAAAGAGTAGGAGGAAAGAGTAAAAGGGAATTGTGGGAACAATATATACAGGGGAAGAATGAGGTTTAAATGAAGTAATGTTTGACTGAAAATGATTGGGTAGATTACAGATCATGTATAATGTTTGCAGCTTGGAGTGTGTTGTATGGTTTGTGATGTAAAATGCTTGTGACTAGGATTGTGTTGGCGTAGTTTGTTATCATTTATATAAATGTATGATTGACTGTGTCACTGTGGGAAAAAAAGAGTCACAGTTCTGAGTTCTGTGAAGCATCTCTATGTACCTTCTTACTTTTGGTGGAAGCACCTGCAACTTTGACTATATGGGTTCTAGCTTTTTCAAATTTGCTATCCATTTTCCCATATATGGGTCTACATTTAGGTAACTTATTTTATTTAGAATACCGACATGAAAGATATTGTTGAATGCCTTTACCAGATCTAGTTAGGCTGTGAGGATTGAGTGAACATTATCCATTGTCTCTGTGACCTTCTTAAATATGTTAACTAAATTAAGTAGACATGAAGTTCTCCGGTTCAATTCTCAGCTGGGGTGCCTTCTGTGTGGAGTCTGCATATCCTCCCTGTGGTCATGTGGGTTTCCTCCGGGTGCTCCAGTTTCCTCCCACATCCTAAAGACATGCTGTAGGTGGATTGGACTCTCTCAGTTGGCTCTAGGTGTGAGTGTGTGCATGTGTGTGCCTTCTGTGGAAGGTTGGGCGCCTGGCTGGCATCTCAACACCGTAAAACTCCACTGCCAATCATTCTGTGGACTGTTGTTCTGCTGTGGCGACCCCTAACCGGGATAAGTCAAAAGGAGATGATGAAGAGATGATGATCTTTCCTTGACAAAACAAAACTACTGAGATTCTAGTTTTACAATATTTTTGATATCATAGTTAATGAAGTCAGATAGATATGATGCTTTCCATGGCTTTGGAAATTAGACTAGTTAGGCTGATGGGTCTATAGTTCCCAAGGGTCTTTTTTGCGACACTCCTTATGAAGGGCCTTCATAACTACCATTCTCCATACTTCAGGGACATCTCCTGTGGTCAAGCTTAAGTTAAAAAAGTTCAGGAGCAGTTCCTCAAAAGCATATTTGTTGCTACTTATTTGGCATCCCGGTAAATTGTCTGAACCCATGGAAATACTATTTTTTTGACAGCACTTATAGGACATGTTCATTGATGAACTTAAGGGATGTAGGGACTTGAGATTTGCAGAATTTTGATGAATGTTTCTGGGGAAAAGTTTGCACTAAATTTATGCCTGCCTTTTGAATCAGAGTGGGTGCTGCCATTTTAAATTACTTCAGAACACTGCTTGGTATTTCTGATAAAGTTAAAGAAAGACTTGCGGTTATTCCTGGAGTAGTGGACTAATTTCAATTTGAATTTTGCTTTGATCTGCCTATTTGTAGTTTTTAGATCTTTATTGATCTTTTTGGCAGTCTTTAATGTGGGTGAATTTAACTTTGCTATAGAACTTTAGAAGTTTATTTTCTTTTGTCATTGAGCGTATTTATACTAGTAGACCAGCAAGGTGGTTTGTTTGTAAATTTCCCATTAAATTTGGTTTTAGTAGAGACTGCCAGATCTATGCACTTCTGTAGGAGGAAGTAGAACACCTTTATATAATTAGTAGTCATGGCTGCACGAAGACTGTTGATCAAACAGATTTTAAGATCATATCATAAAGCCTGAGTAGGTTTGTCCTGTTGTAATCCTTAAATTTAGACTTGTTCATTGCAGCAATGTTTGAGACTTTAAAAGAGATTATCACTAATTTGTGGTCAGATTTAACCAGGGCTGGAGATACTGTAGGAGTGTATATGTGTTGGCTGTGTTGGTTAGGATTAGGTCTAGAATGTTCCACTCCCAAGTATTCTGGTTTACTATTTGTTGTATGGAATTATCAATTATTAAGTTCACAAATCTTTAAGAATTACTAACCTTTGAAGTACAGATGCACATTTCTATTGACAGATACCTGAAATCACCCATTCTAAATGTATTTTTGTTACAGGTAGTCCAGTGAGTGCACTTAAGAATTTCTTGTGGTCCTTTGTGGACATCATCATAAAGCAGCACTGCTGATTAAAATAAACCCAGTTCCATCTATCTAAACTAGCCAAAATCTAGTAAAAAGATAGTTAATCTACAAAATTAAGAGATCCTAATAAGAAACCCACCAAATAAGCTACTAAAATACATTATTTTACTTATTTATTACATTTTTGTAACTGGCAACTCAGCACCATAAAAAATCTACTGCCAATCATTAGCGGACCGGAGTTCCGCTGTGGCGACCCGTAACCGGGAAAAAGCCAAAAAGACAAACATTACATTTTTGTAACTGGGTGGGTGAACTGTTCCACAGATCCATTACAGACATGATACAAGCCTGTTAGGCAGAAATCGGAGTATTAAAGTACAAAACAAGAAGTTATGTACTCACCATAACGTTCGATGTATGTAGTCCATCTCGCCTCACATTCTTACCCGTGAGTTCAGAGCCGAATGTTGGCTCCAACTCGGCCATACTTTTTAGCTCGAAGTCTTTCTATTGGCTGGGCTAAGATGGTATCCCATGCTGCACTGCTCTCTATCCCCAGATCTAGTTTGCTGCGAGCACCAGCACTCATTCTCCATGCATAACAACATCTAAGGAAAGGAAAAACATACCAAGAATGAAGGGAACTCTGAAACCAGGCCTAACCTCCAGATCCTCCAGGACAGGGGAAGGAGGGAGGTTAAGTAAGAATGTGAGGCGAGATGGACTACATACATCGAACGTTATGGTGAGTACATAACTTCTTGATGTTATGTAGTCCAATCTCGCCTACATTCTTACCCGTAGGACAGTGTCCTCAGCACCTAAATCCTGGGAGGCTCAGTGGAAAATACTCCTGAGCACTGTGGAACCAAAGGAAGACCTGCCCCTAGATACCACATCTAACTTCTAATGAGTAACAAAGGTGTGAGGAGATTCCCAAGTAGCCACAGCACAAATATCATCCATAGACAATCTGGCCTGAAAAGCTGTAGATGTAGATACAGACCGAGTAGAGTGAGCCTTCACCCATAATGGTAAATCTTTTCCTCCTGAGGTATAAATGAAAGAAATACAACTGGAAATCCACCTGGACAATGTGACTTTGGAAAAAGGAGACCCAATTCTTTTTTCTGAAAATGAAACAAACAACTGATCAGATTTTCTGAGGTCTTTCGTTCTGTGCAAATAAAAACATAGTTGTCTGTGCACATCCAATTGATGAAATTTGAATTCTGCCTTGTTTGAGAACTGAGGAAAAAACACTGGCAATTCAATAGATTGGTTAAGGTTACTAACTGACGCTATTTTGGGAAGAAAGGAGGGATTCAGTCTGAGAGAAACCCTGTCCTTATGAAAAATCAAATAAGGGGGTTTGATTGATAAAGCTTGAAGCTCCGAAACGCGTCTGGCTGACGTGATGGCTACCAAAAAGATAGTCTTCTAAGTTAAAAATTTTAAATCACAAATGGCTGCAGGCTCAAAGGGGGGTGAAGTAAGACCCTGTAGAACAAAGTTTAAGTCCCAAGGCATAACAGGTTCTGAGACAGGAGGATGAAGCAACAAAGTGCCCTTCAGGAAAGCCTTACAGAGTCTATGTGCCATTAGACTAGGTTTGTCTGCGACATGAAAGGTAGAAATCGCCGCCAACTGGACTTTAATGAAACCTGGTTAAAAAGCATAGACAGGAACTCCAATACAGACAAAATTGGAGCTGTGTAAGGGTTAATCTTTTTGGCATGTGCCCAAATTGAAAACCTCTTCCATTTGCTGTCATAAATCTTCCTGGTCGAAGGCTTATGAGAGGAAGATAAAATATGAACCACCTCCAGTGAAAATTGGTGAAGCCTAACTAATGATGGAAGTGGAGTAGTCAGGCTGTCAACCAGAGGGTCCGAAGGAGGGATGGAGCTGCCCTGACATATGAGTCAGTAAGTCTGGTTGTGGGGTCCAGAATCCAAGGAGCATCCATAAGATAGGGATGGAGAAAGGGGAACCAAATTTGATGAGGCCAGTGTGGGGCAATCAGAATCATTTTGCATCCCAAGGATTGCACTTTCTGAATAACCTTTGACAGAAAGGGAACCGGAGGGAAGGCATATAGTACACCGGATGGCCAATCGTGGACTAGAGTGCCCCTGGGTGACTCCCCCTCTGGGGGGATCAGGATGAAGTAGCTGCTGCATTTGGCATTGAGGTGGCTGGCAAAAAGGTTGCAGCAAGGTTGACCCCACCTGCGGAAGATCTGCTCCGCAACTTAACAGTTCAGGGACCACTCATAAGGCATCGGAATAGCTCTGCTTAGCCTGTCTGTGATCACATTGGACTTCCCCGGAATGTGCTTTGCTACCAAAAAACGTTGGGAAGACACTGCCCACTACCACACTTGCATGGCCTCTCTGCAAAGGGGATATGACTTGGTTCCTCCCTGCTTGTTCAGATACCACACCACTGACATATTGTCTGAGTGGACTGCAATAGTCCCGAGAGGAAGAAAACTCTGAAGTGCTTGCAATGCTAGTAGCACAGCTCTCATCTCCAGGACATTGATATGCAGATGCATCTTGAGCTCTTGCCACGTGCCTTAGTCTGTCCTGCCTAGATAATGCCCCCCACCCCATCTGGGAGGCATCCGTGGTTACCGTGGCAACTGAGGGCACAGGAACGAAGGGCTTTCCCGCGTTAAGGTTGTTGGTGCAAAGCCACCAATTGAGATCCTGTTTGCACCTGTCTGTGAGTAGAATAGGGTGAGAAAGTGGAAGACGTTGAAGAGACCACTGGGCGAAGAGTAGCCACTGAAGGAGCCTTTGTTCAGAACCAAGGTGAAAGACACTCTCACTAGGTGCAAGCCAGAGGGACTAACATAATCGTAGCAGCCATTGTCCCTAACAATTGGGGGACCCATCTTGCCTTCACTCTTCTCAGAGGGAGCAAGGCCTAAACCTGTTGTTGTAGGACTCTGATTCTTTCCTGTGGTAGAAACACCCACATGAGGACAGTGTCTAATTTGGCGCCTATAAAAGTGACATGCTGCGAGGGCAACAAGGCAGATTTTTCCCAGTTCAATGTGATGCCCAACTGTTGACATAGGTTGATAGTAGCGTCCCTGGTCTGAAGTAGTAGATGCCTGGTGGTGGCAGTAAGGAGCCAGTCGTCCAGATATGGAAACACTTGGAATCCCTGACGTCTCAAGTGAGTAGTCACCACTGCCATGCATTTGGTAAACACCCCGGGGGCTGTGGTGAGACCAAAGGGCATGGCTCAAAACTGAAAGTGACTGGCTCCCAGCCGGAAGCGTAGGTGACTTCTGGATGCCCAGTCCATCTTTATGTGGTAGTAAGCATCCTTGAGGTCAATGGAGCACATCCACACTTCTTTTCCCAACAATGGGAGAATAGACTGCAACGTGACCATTCGGAACTTGGACTTTTGCACATGGGTGTTCAATCGGCTGAGATCCAAAATGGGTCTCAGGTCCCCTGTCCTTTTCGGCACCAAAAAGAATCTGGAGTAAGTCCCTAATCCGATGTGGTCTGAGGGGACATGTTGGATGGCTCCTTTTTCTAGCAGCTTTGAAACTTCTGAAGCTGCGTAATCCCTTTGACTGGGTGGAACATCCGGGATTTTCTTGATTGGAGGGGGATTTGACGAGAAGGGAATGACATATCCTCTGGAAATTATTCGTAGAACCCATTGGTCCTAGGTGATATCTTGCCAGGCCTCCGGGTATAATGAGATTTGACCCCCGACTGGCACCTGAAATGCACAGTCGGGCCTTCCATCAGGAGCGGTGGTAGGGAGAACCATGAAAGGAATCGTGGTCTCCCGAGTTGTGAGGGCCTCCTCTGCCCCTAGGGTGGCATCTTCCTGAATGACTACCCCCTCCCCTGCCTCTGGAGGGGGGCTCACCTTGTGCACTGGGAAAAAAGAACCTCTGTGATTTCTTGAACCACATTTTGCCACCCCTCCGGGCCTTGGGATAAGGCCTAGAGGGAGGGGAAAAACGGACTCTTACGGCAGACAGAGTTTTTCCCTCCTGCTTGCACCCAGTGAGAGTGTCTTTCACCTTGGTTCTGAACAAAGAGGAACCATCAAACGGGGTGTCGGTGAATGAAGACTTGAAGGCCTCTGCGAAATGACAAAGGTGCATCCAGGCCTGCCTCCTAAGAGCAACTCCTGAACTTACTGCCCTACTCGCTCCCTTGGCTGTGTAGGAGATTAGCCTCATGGAGGAGTTTGCAATAGAATTGAGGGTAGACATCTGAGCATTCACCTTCTGGGCCACCACCTCAGAAACATTACCCGTGAGAGTATCTCCAAGCTCCTTTAGGAGATCTCTCTGGAGCCATGTAAAGTGTGATAAGTAATTCAGTGACTGTAAGGTAAAGGTCGCTGAAGAAAACATACGCTTCCCGTACTGGTCCATAGTCCTAGACTCCTTGTTAGGGGGATGGACGGTGGAAGAAGTCTCAGCTAATTCCTTCTGGGTGGCAGCTGCCACCACCATGGCATCCACAGGGACTCCCTTGGATAGAAATTCCTTATCAGGAGGAGCAGACAAAAATTTATTGGGTCTCTTGGGGACTGGTTCCACAGAGTCAGGGGTTTCCCACACCCTTCGAAAAACCAAATCCAGAAGCTCGTCGAAGGGTGGAGATACCCAGGAGGCGGAGGGCTGAGCACCAAAGGCCTTCAGGAAGACTGACTCCTCTTCAGAGGGGGCTTTGGATGGCCAATCACCTCTTTGCTTCAAAATCTCTAGGATGTCTGAGAAAGAAACATCCTCAGAGGATGACTTAGGGGACCCCTCCAATTCCTCGAGGTCGGTGTCTGATGTGAGAGACTCATCCTGGGAATCTATGTGCTTCCTCTTGCACGTTTTCTTTCTGGGTGGCTCCTCAGGCAAAAACTCTGATGGGCCCTCAGAAATATGGGGAACACTCGTGGGGATACCCTGAGGCCTTGGGTCTCCGCTGTCCAGAGATAGATGGCGATCAGAGACCTGCACCGGTGTTGTAGGGGACAGCATGACCGACCCGTATGATGCCACTGCTGACCTGGCCAGCACGCTCTACATAGCCTCGAAGGCTGGTCCTCCCAGATGTGAAGAACGACCAGCCTCTGAAGCCGAGACAGGAGTCAGGCTTCCCCAGGCCAAAGCACCGAGAGGGAGACTAGGAGCTGAGAAGTGTCCCGAAGCCTCTCACTCGGGTCTGACCAATGAATCCTGAGTCCTGAACCCCGTGGACGGCACCGACAGGGTCGGAGCTGATGTCAGAACCGATAAGCCAGGAGGGGCTGTCGGAACTGACCTAGGGACATCACACAGAGTCGAGCACTCCAGCTCCGAAAGCTGAGATGTGCTCGGAGGAGGAAGTATCAATGTAGGTTGAGGGACTGGCTCCGGAGCCAACTGGGTCAGAGCTGAGAACAATTTAGCCAGTACCAGTGATTGAAGAAGTCTCTGCAATACTCCATCGATGTCCACATCTGATAAGGTCCTGGAAGATTTGGAGGATAGAGAAGGAGATTGAGACCTCCTCTCTGAAGGGGACCTGCAAGGAGGGGATACCGGCCTAATGCTAGGCGACTGACTCCGAACCGGCTCCAAGAAAATTGGAGCCAAAGCAGGTTCCATAACCACTGACACTTCCTGCGGCTCCGAGGACAATCAAGCCGAGGATGTTGATGAAGACTTTGCTATTTTCTCCGGTGGCACCGAGGAGACTGATGGAGATGGAGATCGCTTTTTTGCTTTGGAAGATTTTGCCTTTGAGCTGGAAGCACTCTCCAAACCCTCCTCGAAGGAGGGTTTCAGAAGTCCCTTCAAAATCAATTTGTTCTTCCTTTCCTGAAGAACACGTGGGCTAAAGGCATGACAGAAACTACACGATTCCTGGAGATGAATCGCTCCCAGACAGTACACACAAACAGAGTGTCCATCAGTGATGGACATTTTATAACTACACTTGGAGCACTATTTGAAGCCCGAGGGCTTATGCTCCTTAGTATCTTTGGACATAGTTAACCAACAGCAAGTAACTAACTGAAAATTAGACCAATGGTCAAACAGCCACAAGTGCAGGGACAAGCCAAACAACAGACAGAACACCACAAAGATCTCTAACTCAAACGATCCTTAGACACAAATACAAGGGGGGAGGACTAATTCCTCTAATTTAAATGGTTTTAGCCCAAGGGAAGACTTTAGCACACAAGGAAAGCAAGGGGACAGACTAGGTCCTCTAACTGAAATGGGCCTAACCTGTTGGAAACAGCTAGTGGGATACCACAGAATATGCAATAAAGAAAACACAACTTTTCCACAATACAGTCAAGAACACACACAATAGCTATTAAAATAGCTTTTTCAAAAAACTTCTCTGATATAAGAAGAAAAATGGTACTTAGCCACAGCCAAGAGAGAGACCACGTCTGAGCTACACGAGCGGCAAATGAGATCTGGGGATAGAGAGAGCAGTGCAGCATGGGATACTATCTTAGCCCAGCCAATAGAAAGACTTCGAGCTAAAAAGTATGGCCTAGTCAGAGCTGACATTCGGCTCTGAACCCACGGGTAAGAACAGTGGCGGATTTAGGCATGGGCGCAGGGGCACGCGCCACCTCCTTTTCAAGTTACGTTTTTTTTTTTTGAATTGACAAGATCATTAATAATGATATAATAATAATTTATGGAGTCACTGAGTCCTATTTAAATGGTCAATTCTCTCCACGACAGTTTAAAAAAAAAAAACGTGGACAGTACCGTACATTTTTTTTTCAGTTTGGGTTTCTCAGGACCTGAACCAATCAATGCTGTGAAAAATCGCGCCTAACTCAAATACATTGGAGAAGCGATTGGAGGTTGCAGAGTCAGGTGATTTCATCTCCTCAATAATTGCTCTTCCAAATAATTCTCTTTTGTAGTTGAGTTAGGCGCGTTTTGGTAAACACTTGTTTTCAAAGTCTAGTAAGTGAACTCCAGCAAACTCCCTTCAGCAAGTCTGTGAGTCTCTCAGAGAGGTATATATATATATATATATATATATATATATATATATATATAGATATATATATATATATATATATATATATATATATTTTGTACCAAAGAGCCAGTTTGATATTAAATATTAAATTAAAAAGTTTTAAAGGACTTGTCAGGTAGTTTAAAGTATTCCGGAAATCTAATTTGTGTTTAGTGCCTAAATTTAAAGTGGTGCTTTTACATTTAGTCGTGTTTTTTGTAATGTTTGTGTTTTGGTGTTTGTTTGGTTCAGCGCAGATATTATCTTTATCTGATATTTATCATAAAGTGTCTTGTGTGTTCCGGTATAAAGCGTAATGCCGTTTTGTAGCTGGTTAGTAATAATTTATTAAATAATTGATTGCTTAACATGTAAACAGTTATTAAACATATATTATAATAAATTCGAATTCCACAGTACATGCGGCATGTTGCTTCAAGTTCTAACATCCATAAGTTATCTGAGTTATTATCTGTAATACAGTATTAAACATGACAAAAAAATTAATAAAAACTGTTTAACAAGAACATGGGATGTTAGAACTCGAAGCAACTGTTGTTGAACATGCCGCATATATTGTGGAATTCGATATTATCTGAAATTCAAGTAATAATTACTTGCCCCGAAATGATTTTAAGATCCCTTGGCAGATTCAATCTGCCAAGGCATAACTTAATTAACTTATAATAATATTAAGGGATATAAAATCAATTCATTGCATCATGGCGCCATTGTAGACTATGTTAAAAATGGCGCCATGATCTGCACTAGTTTCCCATGTGCTCTTGCGTGTTGCCTTGAAGTCTTTCAGAATTTCTAAGAATGAGGTCAACTCAATGAGTCATGGAGATGATTCAAAGCAGTAAACTAGCAATTACTTTTTCTGAATGTTTAAATGTGTTTGCTTAAGTACCATTATGCAAGTGCTTTTCAAGGCTTGCGCATCCCTGAGCTAGTTCCCACTCTGTCCCTTTTTCATAGTTAAAAATGTTAAATAATTAAAGTTTACTATTTTATGTTGACTTAGCACTCAGTGACTGGAAAATAAGTTGTCTATGATAAACAGTCGTATTCTCAGCCCACCCACATTAAAATTTCATTGCAAAAGAAAAAAGCAAGCTTTCTCCACTTGTCGTGGCTGTAGTAGCCAATAGCTGCCCGGAACGCTGTGCCTTTGTTTATGGAAGCCTGTTGATAAGTCTGCCCACCCAAGTCGAATCAAGCTGTGTTTATTTGGGAAAATTTCTGGGCACCCAATGCATAAACCCGCTGATCGATGTTTGAAATATCACGTCCACCCTTGCTTTGCTTGTTGTTGTGTACAACAAAGGCTTAAAGTGCTGTGGCATAAATTCAGCACTGACAGATTTCACTAAATCATATATAAAAAGGTGACCATGTACTAGCTGGTAATGTGAACTATACTACAAAAAAAATATTTCAGTAAGCCGCGATGCACTTTGGACATTTAAAGGTAAGTTAAGAAAATTAATTTACCCTTGTGTTGGTTAAGTGGCTTCCACCACAGTTTATACCAAGCTAACTGTGATTGACATGCTTTTCAACTTCTTGACTTATTTATTTTTCATAACAGCGATCAGAAAGTGGAGCACCTGCTTACTTTTCAGAACAAAAGGCACTCACAAACTAGATCCCATTGGAATAAGAGTGCAAGAGTCTGCTATAGTTTTAGACCAGTTGTTTAATAGGGGTGGGCATTCACAAATTGTTAGTCTTACATCTCCGCTGTACCTCACGCATTCCTCAGTTTTCTGTGTTCCACAGTTTCTGGTTGAAATGGTCCGATACACATTCCTGGTATTTTTTTTTATTTTTGTTACACATATTATATGTCTAGGTCGAACATATGCCAAACGAAGAGAGCAACACGTGAGACCTGTACAGTCTACTTAAAGTAGACTGTAGAGGTCTCCCGTGTTGTTCTCTTCATTTGGCGTATTTGCTAAAGAGCCTGCAGCATGTCCCTAATCTTGGTCCTGGCTACCTATCTAAACATCAGTGCCAGAACCCAAGAAAAGTCTGAGTCGGTTTGCTGTAGTAGCTACCCAAATTCAATCAAATACAGATGTTAATAGCAAGTATGACGCATTTTTGAGTGCAGGTGCCACCGTGCCACACCGTTGTATAATGCAAACACTTTAGACAAATGAGTGTCCTGTTTTAGTACTCACCAGGAGATGCTGCTGAAAAGCACTACTCCTCCGAACTTTCCTGTGGTGTTTTACTTTTTTGCAACAGTTGCTGGCTAACATTTAAAATCGGGATATAAACCATGCTTAGTTAAAATTAAACTAGCTGCCTTATCTGGCAGGACATGTTTTGGCTTAAGACACATAAGAGCTGCCACTGTTTTTGTAGTTCATTCTATTTTTATTGTTCTACTTCATGTCAGCCAAGTTTAATAGCACCTAGGTGATTTGCGCATTTAAGTATTGAACTATGCTAACATTTTCATCAGGTGGAAACTGTTTCTTCTTTTCTGATAAACTTATTCTCTCAGCTATTTTCACAAGCATAAAAGAATAACTTTCTAAGTGTCCAACTGGTTCTTCTGACATCCATCTTTACCAACATTTTCTGTTTTAGCAATCTGAAGGCAAGAACTTGACATTATTTAGGTACTTCAGGCAATATTGTAGGAAACACACACATATATACACATGCACACACTCTCACAAACACTCACTTCATATTTCATTGAATTATTGAAGCTACTTTACATGATATGGAAGACACATGATGCCTGGTGCAAGTTTGTATGCCTTAAACGATGTTGTGAAAAGGAAGACATAAGTGTTATGAAATTATTAATTTTAGGTACGGCTGTCTATTTAAAATGGTGTTATTGGCTCTTGTTTCAGGAAATATTAACAAGTATGCCCATGTACAAAAGCAGGGCTGGTCTTAGGTAAAAGAAGCCCTTGGCAAAGGTCTTCATGGGTCCCTCCACGTCCTAGTGGTTCCCCACTGATATATGCCCAGTGTCCCCTTGGTTTTCCATCCATCCTTGCCTCCCCACACTATTAAGACAGGTTATGTATTTCTTGTTTTTTCATGCTTTGTCTTACTTTTTAACATTTTCCTCTGCCTTTTCAATAGACTCTGACTAAGAATGCAGTGTAATGATTTTTGAGCAAATAATTGAAATCAGTGGAATCTCTGGGCACTGCTAGAACACCCCCCAACAACCATGGGGTTCTAGATGGGATGAAACAGAAAGCCCAAAGATTGAGTGATCAGGTGTGCAGCACCTCTCTAATGGGGTGCCATAGCTGTGGCTGTTTAGAACAGGGGTGCTATATCAGCAATAGTCCTTTATGTAATAAATAAATAAATACAATACAATACAATACAATACAATACAATACAATACAATACAATACAATAAAATACAGTGCAAGTATCCCTATATGACTGGCACCTTAGGAAGCTATCTAGTTCATCTATGGCTAAGGCTGGTCATACACAAAAAATGTCCTGAGTGAACCCAACACATAGACTTCACAGGTGAGGCTCCTAACTGAAATAGTTATTTAAAAATGAAAACAATGAAACAGATAATTATCCGTTTCGCTTTTGGTGTTTGGTCCATTGGTCACCTAGGAACGATTAGCTCTCAGTATTCAATTACTGTTTACAGGCGGAGCTATGGTAACACCAGCCACCAGATTAAAAGCACAAGCTAACAAAGTTAACTTAGACGGCGTGATGTAACATTTTCCTGTTGATCATCACAATCAACCGAAGAGTGATGCTTTATAGCATAATAACTAGAATACCCCTCAGGTATGTAGATAACACAGAGGAGAGTGCCTTGATTGAACAGAAATGTCCCTGCTGATTATCAGCTTTTTGTGTGTGGATTAACGGTGCCTGTCATGGAGTAAAGCTACGTTTGTTAGCACCATAAGAATCATTGTGACATTATCATAAGAATAAATGCCTCTGGAAGTTTATTTATTTTTTAATTTTGCTACTTTTGGCCGTCAGTAAAAACAGCTTTAATTTTAATTCCAGAAGAATGGAAATGAAACTTGTCAGTTATCAGCTGCCCTTATGGCTGGATGATTGGGAAACACGAGAGCTATGACAGTCATTAATGGCGTCGTGTAGGTTTGGTGTGCACTGAAACACATGTGCTGTGCTGTTGCACTACAAGCATGGAATTCCGTTACTTTGCAGGCATCCAACAGAGATACTGCGATGCACAACGATATGAAAAGTCTTCAGGGGCATTTTTTATGACCATGATCGCCTGCTAAAGTTCTTCTCTAGTTGCGCAGTGTTAATGCCCAAATAAAATACAAGCAGCCATCACCTTCTTTTTTATTGCAGAACACCATCCTTTATTTTGCTGAATTCAGATGCCAGTTTTCAGTTAGGTAGATGCTGCCATACCTCTCAAGAGTACCTCATTTCGAGGAAAAAACATCCTCATTTGGGTATTAAAATGTTCATGTTCCTCGAAGTTCCACATTGAAAGAGCCTGTCACACATTTAGTGTTAGTGTTCTTTTAACCTGTAACGGTGCTAAATCATTAAACTATTTTAAAGTAAAAATACAACATTTTAACCATTCTATGAGCTTCCTAGTTTAAGTGGTTAGTAAGCCATTAGTAAGTGTTCCACATTTTGCCTGTTTGTTCCACATTACCTTCCCCTGAAGTTGCCAGATGTGAATGGATGAATGAATGAAACAGAGCATGCACGTGGCATTTCACGCTCTCCCTCACTATTTCATAAAGGTCATAAACACAACTCGCGTGCGCTTCTGGGTCTTGCTACATGTGTTGCCCCTTAATACAGAGTCTGAGACTCCCTGATTTTTCTGAAAGCCATTATAATTAGAACTGGACCTGGGAAGGACATCATTATGGTTATTGGTTTGAGTTCAATTGTGTGGTTGGAGTGACGAAAAAATAAAAAAATATTAAAAAAAAAATAAGAAGCCATCTTTATACCACTGTTTCCCATGAAATTGCACTGTCGCCCTACTCTGAATTCACCAGAACAGTCAATGTTTATATCTAGTAGCACAAGTTACTGCACCTGAAAGAAACAGGACTACAGCCTTTCTCGACACCCAAAGCTGAACATTGTTTACTGAAACATGACAGTTTGCAGGACAGCCCGTACGTTCATCGCGTGCAGAGTTGTATCGTGTTGTAGGGAAGCAAGATGTCCAGGAGGTAAAAGCTGTTGGCAGTAATCCTGTAGGTAGAGGAAACAATGCACCACTAACAAGCAGAAAAATGAAATTTTATATTTTCTGTAGTTAGTCTCTCATCCCCTATAGCCTCAAACTATTTCTAAATTCATAAGGGAATTTTGCTTCTGTCATCCCTTTCTGAATCTATTTATGTACTATATATAATTAGACATCATTGTGAGCCCTACTGAGGAATCTTTTTATCTGATTTTAAGGGCTAATACATGGTATAATTTCTGGGTAGCTTTACAGAGACAAATGTTAAATGCTGTGTCCTGAAGTTACAGAACATGCTCAGTTATTTAAACTGAGCACGAGGCAATGAGTCCTCTTATTTTGTACAAACAGGCACATTTAATGCTGTTCCAGAAGCACTTCATCTTCCTGCTAAACAACAGAAACTACTACTTGCTTTTAATTAAAATCTAACAAATTACTTGCATACAAACTGTTGGGTTAGAGGTCTAATGGAATTTCTTTTTCTGCAATATAATCTGCCTATAACACTAGTGAATACCATCCTGCAGCTGCCATTATATTTCCTTTGGTCTGTAAAGTGTCTTACAAACAACAGTCTAACGCAAAGAAGTACAATTTTAGACAGCTAATGCTTAAGGACATTTATACAAAACATTAAATTATGGAGAGTCATGGTTCATTCAGTTCTTTGACTAAGGCATTGTTTTGCATTTCCTCATGCATTTCTCAAATCATTTGGTGTTCCAAGACCAGAAGGCTGTGGGTTCTGTTTCCAATCCAGGTGAATGAATTGCTGACACTACAGTGCAGCACTGGGGGAGTGCTGTACTCCAGAGTGTGACGTCCTTCGGATAAGAAGTTAAACTGTTGTCCAATCTGCTTGAGTTGGTGGTAGCACAGGTGGATATAAAAGATCCTAATAGCACTTATAGAAAAGAGTAAATGAAGCTCCTTCATGCCCTAGTCAAATTGCAGTTGTAGCAGGAATACACCCCTGAAAAGAGGCTACTAGCCCAGTGGGACTAACCTGATCAACAAAGGATAAATAAACTTCTGTGTGTGATTGCATCAGATTGCTACAGGATGGGAAACAGTGCCCACTGCACACTATAATGATGTCTTTCATTCTTCCTATATTCATTTTTAAACTGGTGGTGCTCTTAAATGGGGTAAGTGCACATGAAACAGTGATGTGCATTTTCATTCATGATCTTGACTTTACATTACATAACTGATACATAGCTTTAAATATGGGACTTTCAAACATAGTACATACAACATGAACCAAATTTACACCAGCTAATATAGGTACATTACATTGAAACCTAAAAGAAAAATATGGAGTAATAGACACCAAAACAGATACATATCTTATTATTTTTTATTTTTATTTTACATTTGTTGACTGGGCTAGTCTATCTGGATATATGTCCATTTTCAGTACAGGCCCGGGGAGAAAAGCTCCAATGAGTATTACATGGTTTAAGAAGGTGTTACAAAAGAAGTAATAACAAATATAAAACTAACAGTAAGCAACTAGTATATATTTTTTTTTCAGGAAATTGCAAATTACAATCTTAGAACCAAAAAATACATAAACTACAACCTACGTGATGTGCTTCACAATAATCATTACAATACAAAAAATCAATACATAAATTTTATAAGAGGAATGCTGAAGTGTAATGAGAGGTAAAGAAAAGCTGAAAGGGGTGTAGAGAGAAAAAAATAGGTAAGAAGGAAAGTAAAGAAAAAAGGAGAACAGAGTAAGTCTCGTTATGTTTCCAACAGAGTTTGAGAACAGGCAGTCACCTTCAGAGTTATTAGGACATAGCCATTTTATTAAGGTACTGTGTAGATGGGTCTAAAAAGTGGGGGAGAGGTCTGGGATCAGATATCTGAGGCTTGATTATACCATATTTTCCACCAAAGTTGGAGAACAGGCAGTGCCTGTTGAGTTATAAGGTGTAGTAGGGGAAAAAAATGGCAGAACACAAGAAGAGAAATAGTATTAGTCTGAGTAACTACAGGGGCATAGCCATTTTGTATTGAGATACAGTTTTAGATTCCTTTTAAAAAGTGGGAGAGAAGTCAGAGATGACATATCTGAGGGTAGTTTATTCCATATTTTTCCAACAGAGTTTGAGAACAGGCAGTCACCTGCAGAGTTATTAGATATGGGTGATATGATCAATAGTTTGTTTGAAGAGCGTAGCTGTTTCTGATTATAATAAGGTGTGATGTGGCAAGAGAGTATTGGAGTTTTGGTGGGTTGGTGCAGGGTTTTGTGGGCTATTATGAGTTGTTGAAGTTCGAGCTGATTAGGAAGTTCTAGCCAACCTAGTTGTTTTAGGTTCAGGCAGTGATGTGTTCTAAAAGGGGCTCCTGTAGCAAATGTAGCAATATTATTATAAGATATTACTAGCTTATTGAGGTTTTTCTTTGATAGATTGGTTTATATGGGGGAAGCATAGAGTAAAGTAGAGATTAGGTGAGTTCTGGCTAACGTAGTTCTTGCAAGTGGAGTAAGAAAGGGTTTGATTCTGTAGAGGGTTCCTATTTTTTTGTTCATTGATTTTATAGTAGTGTTGATATGATTGTCAAAGTTTAGATTGTTGTCTATTGTTATTCCTAGTGATTTTGTGGTAGCATCAGGAGAAATGATAGTACTGTCATTGGATGTGATAGTGAAGTGTAAGGGGGTGTGCCTTCGGGTAGGTGTGAAGAGAAGCAGTTTAGTTTTCTTGGGGTTAAGTGGTAGGCAGCAATGTGAGAACCACTGTTCTACAGTGTTAAAGGCTTTTTGGGTAAGAGACTGGAGTTCTGTTTGAGAGGTAGATGTACAGATAATGGCAGAATCGTCTGCATATTGAATACAGATAGTATTTGGGATAGCTGATTGCAGGTCGTTGATAAAGATGGAAAAAAGAAGTGGGCCTAAGATGGAGCCTTGTGGCACCCCAAGAGAGATGGGGAGATGATCAGATAGTGAATTTTTCCAAAGTACTGCCTGCTGTCGGTTTTCAAGGTAAGATCTAAACCAAGTTATGGCAGGATAATACAGCCAGACTGAGGCAAACACAAAAAACAAGGTTTAAAATAATAATGCAGAACTAGAGTAATCAACGCACACAAGTTCCTTTTTCTAAAGCAGAATATGTGAGAACAGTGAAGAAAGAATAATGCTCAGAAAACTAAAGATCAGAACTGCAGACGTACCAAATGAAAGCTGACATAAAGGAGAAAAAATAAGTTAAGATACATGGGCCAGTATACAAGCATGCAGTGGCTCCTCAGAATGCTGCCATAACACCTTGAATAGTGGAGCCAACTGCTGTATTTTCAAGACAAGCTGAAAACTTTCATCATGGTAGATTGTCAGTTACCACTCACTGGGCTACACAAATTTGGCTTGCCATTACTCTGCTTTTAATAGTTTACAAACTATATGGAAGGTACAAACTGTAATTTGGGAAGGTCCGAAATCTATTACTCTAACTGCTGCCACTGATGTTTAACAGGGCTCAGTCCTGAGTCCTTTACTGTTTTAAATAATAAGTGGTAACTCTATCCAAAATTCCACTTACCTCAGCAGACTGAAACTCAGCAGTCCTCCACAAATCATACAGAGTTCTAGAAAATGCAAGTTAGTCATCAACATTATTTAACATTCTTCAAAACAAGCTCTTTACCATTAATTTACTCCCAAGTACTGCCAAAATATGCTACTTTCTGATTAAAGTCAACAAACATCTGGAATGCCTTCCCTTACCATACATTATACATGATTGCTGTATAGAACTACACATACATATCTTGGCATCCATTTACGGGATAAGTTAACCCCAGGATTCATAAATGTAGTGGTTAGTTGAATAAAAGTGTTATATATACTAACTTTAATACACTACTGTTTATTCCTGAGATGCAAATATAAGGTTTACAGAGTATGGAAGACTCTCAACTTTTGAGAATGGTGCACAGGTATGCACAGTACACACTGGTGCACCAGGTAGGTTTCACTGTGTAGCACGAAAGCTTCACACAGTACAGATTTTAGCATGACAATACCGCACAGTAAAGGTTTTAGCATAACTCCACATGGTACAGATTTTGTGAAGAGATGTTTAGTAATGTATAATATACTTTACAAAGCAGCTGTTACCTGCTGTGCTCCACTGACATCCCACTCAGCTATGGTCATTACCATATGACAGTGATGAGAGGATCTGGTGCTCTGACAACTGCTATTGGTAGGACCTTGACAGCACCACTGTGTGGGTGCACAGTAAGATGTGAGTGTGGTAATAGGGTTACCTGCACCACAGAGAATTTTGTTGCTGGTAAGCTTTTACCTACCAGTCATTTTTTCTTTAATTTAGTGTTGACTTACTGCTCTGCTCTGGTATCCAAACAACATGTCAACGGGAAAGGGTGTCACTGTGGTCACAAGCACTGCACCTTCTGTAGGTACCCACTTTGGGTCCCATAAGTAACCCCATTGGGATCAGCCCATATGCAGTTTGTGTAATGTTTACAAATGGCATGTAATCCTGGGGATGGGGGTCATTTATGTGTTTATTCCTTGCATAGGTTATTCTTTCTACGTAATGGGGTAAGATTATGTACAGTTTTTTTAACTCATAGTGTACTAGTTTCTGTGAATCAGAAATAGGTTGATGCATTACTTTACAGGGTATGAGCCCTATTGCATTGTGCTTAAAGTTTATAAATAGCATCCTAAATCTTGAACATCACATTCAGTACATTATATGGAAAATACAAATTGTAATTTGGAAAGATCCAAAATCTACTAGTGCAGCTGGTGAGACTATTATATATTATACCATGACCCCCCGCAAAACGTGCACGCTGATTGGCCAGCGTGCACATTGTAAATCGAGTTATACTAATGGAAAAAGGTCCGGTCGCCCGGACTTTTTTCCATTAGTATAACTCTACTTTTAAAACACTGTCTCGCTATGTTAAATGTGTTTAACATAGCAAGACAGCTTTAAAATAAGCAACGGAGATCTCCGTTGCTTATTTTAAAAAGCTGTCTATGCTAAACCCATTTAACATAGCGAACAGGTTTAAAAAAGCAACGGAGAAAGCAAGATCTCCGTTGCTTTTTTACTGTTTCGCTATGTTAAATGGGTTTAACATAGCGAGACAGTTTTAAAATAAGCAACGGACATCTCCATCTCCAAGCAACATAGCGAAACAGTAAAAAAAAAAGCAACGGAGATCTTGCTTTCTCCGTTGCTTTTGCCCACAGCTCTGATGTACTGCGCAGGCGCGCAGTACATCAGAACTGCCGCGGATGCCAGACATCTGCGGAAGGGCAGTAAACAGGCATTATACTATGCCATTATTTAAGAAAAGTAATAGTTTCTTTTCTTAAATAATGTCATGGTATAATAGCAATAACCACTTCTGGGTGTGGGTAATGCTGTATTTACCCACGGTTGGCTTTGTTTGGTCCCTCGGGCTTCACCCTCGGGACCAAACCACGCCAACCGTGGGTAAATCCAGCATTACCCACACCCAGGCGTGGGTTATTGCTATATCATTTAGCCTTTCTTCACTCCATACATGTAGTCTCTGCTCATATTGTTTCTTTCTTGCAAACATTTCTGGCAGCATTCTTGTAGATCCCCTCTTAAAGCTGGGTACCCATCCCCCTGAACTGCCTACTATGGAAAGCCTGTTCCAAAGAAAGAGCAATCTCTGAGACACATAGCTGTCTCTCCTGCATGTTTTGTTTGAGTCACTGACTAAGTTTAGATCCTGAGATCAGCTGACCCTTGTGCTGTTTGACTTGCAGATGTGTGGCTGCTCCACCAAGTCAGGATTTGTGAGTGCCTTGTAGAACAGGCACAGGTCACCCTTTAATAATTGGTAGGAGACAGAATAAAGGGATAGGCCTTTTAGTCTATCCATATAAGACATTTTGTTTATACCCTGTATGCTGTTTGTGAGGAACCTCTGAAGTGATGCCAGAAACTCCATTATATGTAAAATAAGTGCCTAATCAAGTACATTTGAAATGGTGCATTGTACTGAATTATTGGTCTAATCAGGCTGAATACAGTGGGGTTATAATTTCCTTGGATCTGGATGCCATACATTTACTTATAAGTTGTTCCACATAGAAGGACTTCCTCACCACTGTGGACACGTGGCAGTCAAAGTTCAGGCTATTTGTACATTCTAATATCTTTCATTGCTCACAAAATGCTTACAGTTTTGACCTATGCCCTTTATTTGTCCAGAAAATGCTGTGTAATGCCAGAGTGTGAAGGCTGATAGAAGTATAGCACCCACAGACAGACAGTTTTGTAAAGCAATTGCAACATGCCAAAGCAAAGAACAGATTTGTGCATTCATTTGTGAAGTGTTTTATATGCGTTCTTTCTTCAGCATAATGAAGACATGTTGTTGTGGCCAATAGCCAAGTCATTAGTACTTGACACTGTTTTATTTTGTACATTAGATAACCGAAGGCTTCAAGCAGTTATTTTGTGTATTGAAATGAGCTGCAGTATGTCAGCAGAAAGTGCTGCTATGTCTTCAGGAGCAAAGTGAGAACTACATCAACAGTCTCTCTTCAAATTTTTCAGAAAGGTCATAAAACACGGAAAAGGTTCAGTCTCTGAGGGTAAGTCATTTGTGGGTGAGAGTATTGCCAAAGTACAGAATTATGTCCTATTCTCAGGATGATTGTTAAATAGTTCAGATGTGTGTGACACTATTTCCTGTGCTAAAGTATTTGTCTAGGATTTTATGAATGAGGGTATTCATAAGTTTTACTGATTTTAGTCTTGAAAGGAAAGTCAGATATGTAATGGAAAATGAACTGAAAGGTACTGTACTCTAAAAGTGTTATATGAAGGCAGGAGCTTATCGGTGAGATAGAACATCTTAATAATCCATGTTGTATACTTTGCATTTCTTTTGTGGGTTTGCAGGCATCTAGTGTATAGAGTCTTTCCCTATTTTTTTTAAGTTAGTGAAACTTTTTTTGTGTGTAACAGTACGCTATTCAATGGAGGCAAATGTAGTTGTATTTGTTGTACTGTTACAGAAGTTATCTTCCTCTTCATATTTGTTTTTGTTTTTTTAACCAGCAGTCAGAGAGTCATGTCTGTTTGACACAGAAGACATGGTAATTGAATGTAGTGCCATCAGAGAAGTCAGTGAAAGTAGTACTGTCACAGAAGTCAGCAGCTTAACAGATAACATAGAAAGTGAGAGAAGTACTGTTAGTGAAGTCAGTAAGAAGCATTCGGATGAAGTCAGTGCCACAAAGTGTTCACTGACAGATATTAGTGAGTACATCACATGTACTAATGCTACAGATAAGGAGAAAGTCATTGTCAGAAATCATCGCAAACCACATGACGGTTTTCGTTTCCCACTCAAAGCCTTCACAGACAAAAGAAGAAAATCAGGAAGTTCCCTTCGCCAATGTCAGCTGTCATGGCTAGACCAGTTTCATTTTCTGGCATATTCAGTGAAAAAAGATGGGCTGTATTGTTTAGCCTAAGTGTTATTTCCAACACCAGCACAGATGGAACGTCCAAAGTTACTCATTGAACAGCCATATTGTATTTGGAAGCATGCCAAAGCTGATATTCAGCGACATTCAGAATTAGATTACCACAACAAATCTGAGGCAAAATTGCATGCTTTCCGAGTCACAAGTGACAATCCAAGTCAAAGAGTGGACTTTGCAATTTCAAATGCGTTACAGCTGCAGGTGGCCAAAAACAGAGCTCTACTAACCTCTATTATAAAGTGTCTGGAGTACTGTGGAAGGCAAGGGATAGCACTCTGTGGACATAGAGATGACTGCACACCTGACTGTACAACAAACAAAGGAAACTTCAGATCTCTAGCTGATTTCCAAATTGATGCTGGTGACAGAGAGTTAGAAGCCCACTTGCAAACATGCCAAAAGAATGCAACGTATATTTCAAAAACAGTACAGAATGAATTGCTAGACTGTATTAAAGAGTACATTCAACAGCAGATAATAAAGGATATTAAACAACAGCCTCGTGGACCCTTTTATTCCATCCAAGCAGATGAAATTGCACATATAAGCAACTGGGAACAACTTGGAGTAGTACTACGATATGTGAAGAATGGCCATCCTGTGGAGAGATTCATAGAGTTTATTGCCTGTGAATCTGTGACTGGAGAGGAGATATGCAATAAGTTGGTCACATGCCTAACAAAGTTAACTTTTAATCTTGAGCACTGCAAAGCTCAAGGGTATGATGGTGCTGGAAACATGGCTGAAGCACAGAAAGGCTGTGCAGCTTTGTTTCCAGAAAAAGTACTACATGCTATTTTTTTCCATTGTGCTAGCCACCAGTTGAACCTCGTACTTTCAAAGGCTTGCCAAGTTCCAGAAGTACGAATAATGTTAAATATAGTGAAGGAAGTTGGTTTGTTTTTCAAATACTCCCCAAAAAGGCAAAGATGTCTAGAGGAATCAGTGCAGTACATAAACTTACAGCAAAAGGCAAGTGGCAAAAACCTATAGAAAAACAAAAGCTTAAGTTGCTGTGTGAGACCAGATGGGTGGAGATTTATACAGCCTTTGATGACTTCTATCATATGTATGAAGCACTCATTCACTGTTTAGACAATATTATGAATAACAGAGGGCCACACTGGGATGGAAAAACTTTGACAGATGCCAGTGGACTTTACAGTTCAATTACTAAGTCTTGCTTTATTGTTTCCTTCCAGTCAGCAACGTTCTTGTTTGGCTTTACTAAGCCCCTTAGCAAACTTCTGCAAGGATCGTCACAAGACATACTGTATGCATATGAGCAAGTCAGCTGTGTGCTTAATGAGCTGCAGGCTGTTCGTGCAAATATTGAGAATGAGTTTAGGAATATCTTCAGAGATATATCAGAAATGGGGAGCTTCTGCAATAATACTGAATTACCCCTTCCACGTGTCTGTAGCAAACAGACTATGAGGAACAATGTGGCTGAAGAGACTTCAGAAGAGTACTGGCATAGAGCAATTTTTATTCCCTTTCTGGATCACTTCATTCATGAACTGTCCAGACTATTCACTACAATGGCATCAACAGCTATTCAAGGACTCTCACTAATTCCATCAAACTTGAACAGCTTAACATTAGATACAGAGAGTTCACTTAAAAAATTTTTTGACTTGCCTTCACCAACAACATTCCTCCAAGAGCTCAGACTGTGGAAGGCTATATCGCAGAATTCTATCGCAGAATTCTGCACTGCCAAATGATTTGAAGCAGACCTATTCGCAAACAAATGTCAAAATGTTCCCAAACATTTCCTTTGTATTAAATATACTCTTGCTCACTCCAGTCACAACTGCTGGAGTAGAGAGGGCTAATTCAGCCTTAAAACTGATAAAGTCTGAACTCCGGAGTACCATGGCACAAGAGCGCCTTAACAGTTTAGTGTTGCTGTTCATGCATTGGGACATCCCGATAGACTACTCCTCGGTAATCAATTTATTTGCAGAAAGGCATCCAAGAAGAATGCTACTTATTAATCTGCTTAATTAAGAATCTAACAGTAGTATGACTAAGCTTGTGACATATATTATAGTACGGTATGAGTACATAGAGGCCATCATGAAATGCTTAGTGTTATACTAACAAAAAATTTGTTAGACTTTCTCTCCTGCCGTGTATAGTTTTTATACATATCTTTAGATGGTATAACATACTGACAAAGTCTGACTACTAATTAAGTCAGAGTGTTACCATCAGAAAAGTCATGTACTCCGCAGGCAACATAGAAAGTAAGGTAAATACCAGTAATCTTCACAGGCAACATAGTCAATCAGAGCTCTACCATCATATGTCACCCACTCCACAGGCAACATAGAAATTCATAGAAGTGCCATCAGAGAAGTCAGTACTACCATCATAGAAGTCATTTACTCCCCAGGCAACATAGAAAGTAAGAAGTACCAGTAGTCAGTCAGAGCTCTACCATCATAGAAGTCCTCTACTCCACAGGCAGCATAGAAAGTAAGAGAAGTACCAGTAGTCAGTCAGAGGTCTACCGTCACAGAAGTTACCAACTCAACAGGCAACCTAGAAATTCATAGAAGTACCATCAGAGAAGTCAGTGAAAATAGTACTGTCACAGAAGTCAGCAGCTTAACAAATAACATAGAAAGTGAGAGAAGTACTGTTAGTGAAGTCAGTAAGAAGCATTCGGATGAAGTCACTGATGGTGCTGGAAACATGGCTGGAGCACAGAAAGGCTGTGCAGCTTTGTTTCAAGAAAAAGTAACACATGCTATTTTTTTTTCCATTGTGCTAGCCACCAGTTGAACATCGTACTTTCAAAGGCTTGCCAAGATCCAGAAGTACGAATAATGTTAAATATAGTGAAGGAAGTTGGTTTGTTTTTCAAATACTCCCCAAAAAGGCAAAGATGTCTAGAGGAATCAGTGCAGTACATAAACTTACAGCAAAAGGTAAGTGGCAAAAAACCTATAGAAAAACAAAAGCTTAAGTTGCTGTGTGGGACCAGATGGGTGGAGAGACATACAGCCTTTGACTTCTATCATATGTATGAAGCACTCATTCACTGTTTAGACAATATTATGAATAACAGAGGGCCACACTGGGATGGAAAAACTTTGACAGATGCCAGTGGACTTTACAGTTCAATTACTAAGTCTTGCTTTATTGTTTCCTTCCAGTCAGCAACGTTCTTGTTTGGCTTTACTAAGCCCCTTAGCAAACTTCTGCAAGGATCGTCACAAGACATACTGTATGCATATGAGCAAGTCAGCTGTGTGCTTAATGAGCTGCAGGCTATTCGTGCAAATATTGAGAATGAGTTTAGGAATATCTTCAGAGATATATCAGAAATGGGGAGCTTCTGCAATAATACTGAATTACCCCTTCCACGTGTCTGTAGCAAACAGACTATGAGGAACAATGTGGCTGGAGAGACTTCAGAAGAGTACTGGCATAGAGCAATTTTTATTTCCTTTCTGGATCACTTCATTCATGAACTGTCCAGACTATTCACTACAATGGCATCAACAGCTATTCAAGGACTCTCACTAATTCCATCAAACTTGAACAGCTTAACATTAGATAGAGAGAGTTCACTTAAAAATTTTTTTGACTTGCCTTCACCAACAACATTCCACCAAGAGCTCAGACTGTGGAAAAGGACATGGGAGGCTATACCGCACAATTCTGCACTGTCAAATGATTTGAAGCAGACCTATTCGCAAACAAATGTCAAAATGTTCCCAAACATTTCCTTTGTATTAAATACACTCTTGCTCACTCCAGTCACAACTGCTGGAGTAGAGAGGGCTAATTCAGCCTTAAAACTGAAAGTCTGAACTCCGGAGTACCATGGGACAAGAGCGCCTTAACAGTTTAGTGTTGCTGTTCATGCATAGGGACATCCTGATAGACTACTCCTCGGTAATCAATTTATTTGCAGAAAGACATCCGAGAATGTTTTTATACATATGTTTAGATGGTATAACATATTGACAAAGTCTGACTACTAATTAAGTCTGAGTGTTACCATCAGAGAAGTCATCTACTCTGCAGGCAACAGAAAGTAAGATAAATACCAGTAATGTTCTTCACAGGCAACATAGTCAATCAGAACTCTACCATCATAAGTCACCCACACCACAGGCAACATAAGAACTCATAGAAGTACCATCAGAGAAGTCAGTACTACCATCAAAGACGTCATCTACTCCCCAGGCAACATAGAAAGTAAAAAGTACCAGTAGTCAGGGCAATACCATCACAGAAGTCCTCTACTCCACAGGCAGCATAGAAAGTAAAAGTACCAGTAGCCAGAGCACTACCATCACAGAAGTCCTGTACTCCACAGGCAGCATAGAAAGTAAAAGTACCAGTAGCCAGAGCACTACCATCACAGAAGTCCTGTACTCCACAGGCAGCATAGAAAGTAAAAGTACCAGTAGTCAGAGCTCTACCATCAGAAGTCATCCACTCCACAGGCAACATAGAAATTCCACAGAAGTCCTCTACTCCACAGGCAGCATAGAAAGTAAGAAGTACCAGTAGTCAGAGCACTACCGTCAGAAGTCATCCACTCCACAGGCAACATAGAAATTCCACAGAAGTCCTCTACTCCACAGGCAGCATAGAAAGTAAGAAGTACCAGTAGTCAGAGCACTACCATCACAGAAGTCCTCTACTCCACAGGCAGCATAAAAAGTGAGAAGTACCAGTAGTCAGTCAGAGCTCTACCTTCAGAGAAGTCATCCATTCCACAGGCAACATAGAAATTCATAGAAGTGCCATAAGAGAAGTCAGTACTACCATCATAGAAGTCCTCTACTCCACAGGCAGCATAGAAAGTAAAAAGTACCAGTAGTCAGAGCTCTACCATCAGAAGTCATCCACTCCACAGGCAACATAGAAAGTGAGAAGTACCAGTAGTCGGTCAGAGCTCTATCGTCATAGAAGTCATCCACTCCGCAGGCAACATAGAAATTCATATAAGTGCCATCAGGAAAGTCAGTACTACCATCATAGGAGTCATCTACTCCCCAGGCAACATAGAAAGTAAGAAGTACCAGTAGTCAGAACACTACCATCACAGAAGTCATGTACTCCACAGGCAGCATAGAAAGTGAGAAGCACCAGTAGTCAGTCAGAGCTCTACCATCATAGAAGTCATCCACTCCACAGGCAACATAGAAATTCATATAAGTGCCATCAGAGAAGTCAGTATTACCATCATAGAAGTCATCTACTCCCCAGGCAACATAGAAAGTAACAAGTACCAGTAGTCAGAGCTCTACCATCAGAAGTCATCCACTCCACAGGCAACATAGAAAGTAACAAGTACCAGTAGTCTGAGCACTACCATCACAGAAGTCCTCTACTCCACAGGCAGCATAGAAAGTAAGAGAAGTACCAGTAGTCAGGGATTAGGCATGCTGGACAGAGAACATGAACTATGGACAGAAGTTTCAAATATTACCCAGGAAGTTGCAAAAAATTAATTCTAAATAGAAAGAAGATTAAGAAGGCAAAATGACTGTCTGTGAAGGCTTTAGAAGTGGCTGAGGAAAGAAGGCTCTCTAAAGATAATGAGAGCAGGGTACATTATGTAAAACTTTAATGCAGAGTTTGATAGATGATAGCAAGAGAAGTTCAGGAGGGATGTATACATGAGCAATGCAAAGAAATGGAAGACAACAAAAAGTTAACAGATGTTCAGGAACATGAGTTGTATTAAGGGAAACTTGCAGATAGAAATGGACATGACTGAAGAAAAAAATGGAGAAAACCTGACAAACAGGAGAGAAAAGATAAATAATCTTACTCCATGCTCTATCAGGAGAGAAAAGATCACAGAATTCAGTCAGAGTAGTACCACTGCAGAACTCAGTTACTCCAAAGACAAAACTTAATCAGGACACCAACATCACTAACATGTACAATGATGTGTTTTCTAACTACAGCCAAACCTCCTGAACAGTGAAGCTAAATGGACACAAAGCTTTGTTAAGGCTGAACCATCAGTTGAATTCTTTAAAATCTGGCAAAATGATAATATAACACTGCTGCATTTAAGTTGCCAGCAGCTGTGGAAAACAAAGTAGCAGCAATTGTATTGGAAATTGTCAGCTTATATTCAACTCCCAAAAATGGTAATTGCTACAGAGACTATTCCAGTTATAAAACACAGTTGTAGAAAGTACTGCATTCTCCAAATCAGAACTATTTCCCCATAGACAACATCTCATTGATAGAATAGATCTAATGTATATAACAGTTAAAGAATCTATTCCAACACTGATTGATTACTTGATATTAAATTTACAACATAAAGTTTCTGATAAAGGTAAACTTTCATACATACATAAAATTATCAGACAAGAAACTTTTTACAGTGTAGATACATACTGGAATTATTTCACTTCTATTAATGGGGACCCACCAAATCAACAAGATAAACAATATATATTGGAATCTGCCTATAGAACTACGTCTTCCATTGTCTGGAGACTTTATACATGGAAATTTTTACATAGATCTTTTTATACACCTTTGATGATGAATAAAATAAATAATAAAGATAATTTATGTAAGAGATGTAATGTAGAAATTAATGCTGACTGGGCTCATATGTTTTATGACTGTATAAAATTGAAAGAATACTGGAAGTCAGTTAATGAATTTTTGCAGGCTCTTTTACAGATAATTTCATTATTTCTAAATCTCTTATATTATTCAACACACCTGTACCTCAAAGTGTTAAAAGGTTAAGCTTCCCTTGTTATGGTCTATTCTAGCAGTGGCTAGGAAAATAATAACCAGAAATTGGATTTCAGATACACCTCCTTCGTTCAATGAATTTAAAAATGTTATGAATATAGTGTGCCATATGGAAATAAACACAATTAGGTCAAGAACAACTAGAAAAACATCTTATTATATTGTATGGGATAATTTACAAAATTTGTTAAAAAAATCCTAATTTCAATAGCATGGTATTTTAGTTTAATTAATTGATCTGATTGTAGTGGATGTCTTTGTAAATACTTTAGTTGTTTTGTTGAATGTTATAATCATATCTATTTTTAATTACTTGTATAAAATTGTTATGATATTCCTCTTGTATGTTAAAACAATAAACCTGTTTTGAAAAAAAAAATAACTATTTCCCCAGTGCTGAAGTTGCAGTGACTGCAATCTAAGATCAGTGAAAGTTCAACAGGACAGAAGTTCACTGTCAAAGACCACGAGTTGGAAGAAGAAATTACTCAAATTCAGATGGCCATGAACTTGGAAAACATTGACCTAAAAACAATTTGTTTCATTGAACTTTGAGTTGAGAAAGAAGACAACCAGCAGTTTTGAACTCCTGGAGACCAGCATTGCCTCCCCCTCCTTTACTCACTCCAGAATTTGTTGAAAGAAGAGAAGGTACAGTAGGACTTTTGTTAAAGAAAATTAGTTCTGCTTAAACCCAAAGAAAGAACAGTAAACAATCCAAAAACATAATGGTCAGCTAAGGAAAGTTTTATGAGTTTAGTTTATTTGGTACATCAATAAATGAAGCTTTTACTAATTTATCCTAACATGTCTGGTATATATTTTATGTTTAACAACAAAGTAGACTTCACTGTGGTTATTTCCACCTTCAGTGGGATTCTTTACAAGTTTATAAGAGTCCATATGCCCACTATGCCATGGAAGGAGAATGTGAGTTGGTATGGTCAACAAATTTTTTCCAGGCATGCACTGAAAATAGATGTGCTGTGTAGGAATTACTTTTTTCTGCTACCACATCCACAGTAAAATCATGTGTAACTGAATGTAAAGTGATGTCTTTCCAGACATGATGTCAGAGCTTTTTAAGGTGATCTTAACACAACTACCAAACCAAGTGTCCCACTTTCTTGCTTCCACCCCGGTAGTCAACTATCCAGACTGCGCCCCCCCCCCCTTCTGCAAATTCCTGGATCCACCACTGAAGAATGTAGGCGAGATTGGACTACATAACATCCTGAGTTTCACATCACATATTTACATAAAGGGAAGTGTGCCTAGTACAGTGATTTTCGCAAGAAGGTTTGAACAAAGGAAATGGCATGATTACATAAAAGTTTGAAACTATTTACAAAGAGTAATTTGAAGAACAGCTTTTATAATTATAAAAGTGATGACCTGAGAAATGGTTGAGCAAACCGCAATCATGATGCAGATATTCATTTAACTTGTGGAGAAGGCCTGTGTTGGACTGATGCTGTTCTTCATCTTTTTCTTTATAGCAAGCTTATTGTTTCAACAAGTATTGCTTTAGTTTGTTTTGGAATGCTTCTGTGATTCCAAATTGCTGCTGCTCCCTTTGAGAATGCCCTTTTATCTATTGCTGTTTTGAATTTGGGCCTGCTGAGAGTAACGTTCTTTTCATGTAGGTCTCTTAGGGCATAATTTTGTTCTGAGATTTAAAGTTTATTGTTAATGAACATCAACAAATGAGC
The DNA here is from genome assembly GCF_019279795.1 of Protopterus annectens. Classification (NCBI taxonomy): domain Eukaryota; kingdom Metazoa; phylum Chordata; order Ceratodontiformes; family Protopteridae; genus Protopterus; species Protopterus annectens. The sequence goes on from NC_056733.1 coordinate 263,889,112, forward strand.
TGTCACTTAAGAAAATAACATAATATTTATCTCAAAAACTACAGGAGAAATATTCTCACTTAAAAAAAAATACCACAGAAACTAGAGGTGAAAGTTACTCACATGACTGATCATTCCTAACAACCTATGCAGACTACCTATTCAATAGAAACTTTGACAATTAATGGAGCCTACTGAAGTCAGTGGATACAGTAACATAAAAAAAACATGGATATAATGAATTAAAGAAATACATGGGGGTTGTTTTTTATGATACATGAAATCGCCTGTATGGTAGGTTTAGGGAAATCAGTGTGAGATTTCTGGGTTTGGCACTTATTATAAAACTTGTTCTGTAAAAGATATTTCCTACATTATACATATTCTGCTTTGGTACACAGTATAGATGCTTTTTTTATCTATAGTCCTGGAGTATCATCAAATGTTTATCTCCATTTAAACCATTATGGAAAGCTTAGCTACATCCTTGGCATGTCATAAAAACTACCAAAATGTATTTGTGCTCCTCAGTAATACTGTACATGGAAAATACAGACACACACACACACACACACACAACCCCAGACACCAAAGTCTACTTAAAACAGGCCCCTGTTATCCAAATATACACTTATGTTGAAAGAGAAAGTGAAATAAAAGAAAAGAAGTTAAACAGATTGCATTTCCCATTCACTTCAGTATAAAAAAGTAAGGCCACACACGGCACACAAAGACACAACAAACAACAAAAAAAAAAACAACAACAGTGCTCAAATCAATACCTAGAATGAAATGTATTATTTAAAACTGAAAAAATACTAATAAAATAAAAGAATAAATTGTAAAATAAAACATAGACTGCAACTAGTCTATTTGCAAAATCATTCCAGCAGTACAGACCCAAATCTAAACTATGATTAAACTATCAAACTATAAGTAAACTATAAAACTAAAATTCTAACATAATCTTCACTATATTATTAAACATCAACTAACATTAAAAAAATATAACATAGAACTACCTTAGAAAATCACCAACAAGACAGTCCATTTATGAAACCCTATGGAAACTGCCTCAAGCCCTGTTAAAGAGACTACACAGCTGCCCCAGTCTATTGGAACTAATACAGAAACAGTAATTTAAATCTAAATAAAAATAGGTTAAAAAATGGAATGTGGTTTCTGCAATGTGTTTTTTACCAGTATTGGCGAACTCATGCTCAGGGATTGTGTACAAATACATACACATACATACATATATACAATATTGAGAGAGGGTATGTATGTGTGTGTGTGTGTGTGTGTGTGTGTGTGTGTGTGTGTGTGTGTTTTTTTTGAACTCTTAACTACATGGGGAGTAGAGATGCAAAAAAATAGCTATAATGAAATGGCAAACTAGCTCACTTTGGCTTTGCACAATCAGCTGTAGAGGTATTATATTGTTTATATAGTACTTTAAATGCATGTTTGGAGTCCTTAGAAGTAACTTCACCAGTTTTTGTTTCATATAGGCTTAGTCCCATGTAATCCGTCAACCAAACTCGCTGTAAGTTATAATTCACACTTGCAGGCCTCGGCTATGCCTTTATTTCAGTTTTATACAAAAGTCTTTGCCTGATCTTACTTCAGGCCACATCCAACCTATGTCCCAAAGGAAACATCCATTTCTAAGAACCCCAAATCTTCAGGAGAGCTCCTAATCTAGCCCAATGTGATCCTTCCACTTGAGGAAATAACTCTCTGATCTCCTGTCTCTAGGTTATATTCTTTAATACACAACTAACAGCTAACTAGTTTTTCATTATTCCATCTAATAACAAACAGTTAACTGAGTAATTACTACAAGAATTTTTAAAGACAAAAATTGCAGCTTATACACATTTGAATTCCTGTATCACATTTTCCCTAAACAAGTGTTACAGCTACAACCCCCTAGCACAAAAACTTTAGTTTTAGAATCATATACAGGTGTTGTAAGTCCTAGAAAACCCACCAACATTTAGTTAGCCAATATGGGTGTTGGGATGAGAGTGCATTGAAAAGGTTGGAATGATACTGCCCAGCAGCAAAATTTGCAATGGGATATGATTGGTTACTACAGGTAGTACTTTAGAGAATAGAAGGATCCTTCACAGCCAAGCAGTGTTCAGCACCTTGAATATCCTGGGATAATAATGTTACCAAATTCACTTCTAATGCATCAACATACAAAGTAAATTTCTTATGAAAATCAGGAGTTACTTACAATGGTTCAGAACATAACAATCTTTCCCCTGAATGAATACCCCTCTTACCGTAGGAAGGGCACACCCATCTATACCGCCCAGCTGCCCAGAATTTTGCAGAATGTCCAGATATTTGCCTCATAGTGTTGGTATGTGACCATAAAATTTGTGATTTTCTGGCAAATAATTGAGGATTGCAGTCACTAAATAGTGACAGACATATGTGTTTCAGACATCATATCCTTCCAAAAATGCATGTTAATGCACAACCTATTATGCTAGCAACTTTCTATGTTTATATGATCATTTTTTTAAAATATGTCCCTATTTCTGGGGCTTTGTCCTCCCCCCAGTATTTTTTTCTTTGTCCTTGATTCTTACACTAAACGTTTGAGAGGCATGAAACCTCCACCCTGCCTAAGCTGCTACTCAAATGAGAATAAAATACTACTGGGTCTGAACCAGTGGTCTTGATTTTCTTGTTACTAGTTGTATGGACTGCTACTCAAATGCAGTTTGCTTGGACAGTTGTCAAGACTTTAGCCTTCCATGTCACTGGCAAAGAACATTTATTGATCTATTTATTTATTTGTGTTTATTTGTTTACTGGGAAAGTCTGATTGGGCCTTTCAAGACCCCTTTTTAGTGAAGGATATTTTTTTAATGGTGGTTTTAACAGCCCTAATCCTAAAAGGCATCTCAGTGAATCTGGGAATCTTGAGGCAATGTTACAACTGCCTCTGTACACAGACAACCCTCTCCTCCTCCCAACAAATTCCAACATGTGTGAGAGATGCAACCATATAGCCAAACTGGAGGCTAAGCTCTCTCAACTCAGTACTGGCATAACCAGTCAAGAGGAGAAGGAAACCACACTCACTACAATTCCAGTCTCACATAGACCTACCACGACAGCAAACCAAACACATAAACACACAAAAACATACTCGGAGGCTCTAAATAAAAATCTGCCTAAGCAGCAGAGACCTCCAAAGCAGACACCCAGGCAACCGCTACCCAAAACAAAACACGTGCAACACATAGCTCACAAAGCCAGTGTACCAAACAGTCATAGCCCTTAAGGCTAAACAACACACCTGATACACTTGTAATAGGTGACTCTATCGTCAGGCATAGTGACACCAGGCTGAACAAGGAGAAGGTCACGGTGAGCTGCCTGTCGGGCGCTAGGATCCGCCACATAAAACAAGCACTCAGGTCACTCCAAGGCAAGTACAAATATGACTCAGTCACTGTCCATGCTGGTGTGAATGACCTGAGACGTACCTCCCTGGACTACATGAAAAGAGACATAGAGGAGCTCTCTGAGCATGTAGCCCAGGCCAGTATGACCCTGACCTTGAGTAGCATCTTACCCTCACCAAGAATGATGCCACAATATGAAGACAAGATGATCAATTTCAACAATTGGCTTAAGTATTGGTGTCATTCAAAGGGGATCCAATGCCTGTCAGCCTGGGATGACATGCTCGACAAGCCACGATGCTTCGCTAGGGATGGCTTGCACCTATCACCCCTGGGCTTTCGGATATTGGCAAAGGCTCTTGCCAGCCCCATAGTGCCTTTTTTAGGCAAGGCTCAAAAGACAAACCCACCTCCATAGGCATCACAAGGGATAAGAAACTAAGAGTAATGCTACTCAACGCCAGAAGTCTAAACCTCAAGATGCACGAACTCAAAACTCTCCTTAGCATGGAGAACATTGATATCTGTGCAGTAACAAAAACCTGGTTCAAGGCTCCCGAGAGCACCCCAGCACTAGCAGGTTATACCTCATACCATGCTTTTCAGCCCCAAAACTTGGACCGAACCACAAAAGGAGGGGGAGTATCAATATTCGTCAAAGATACCCACACCTCCAGGTTGGTGGCAAAGCACGAAGCATCAGAGACTATCCATGTGCAACTAACAGTGGGTAAAACTGCCTTCCAGTTTATAGCCTGCTACAGACCACCCTCCCAAACCCAGGAAGCCCACTCGGCCTTCCTGAGAACACTGGAAAATATGAAGGTCTCTCCAAACACCATTATATTGGGTGACTTCAACTACCCAAACATAGACTGGAAGCATTACTCTAGCTCCCACACCCTAGCCCAAAGCTTCTTAGAATTTATAAACTCAAATGCTATGGAACAACTTGTTACCACTCCCACAAGAGGGGAAAACATACTGGACCTGATCATCACCAACATGGGTGCTCTATGCTCCAGACCAGAAGTGTATCCCTCACTGGTAAGATCAGACCATAAACTAATCTCACTGGATATTCACATCCTGACCCCACCCCCTGCCCAGAAAACCACAGTGAAAAACTTCTCTAAAGCAAATTTCACACTCCTCAAAACTGAGGTGGAATCCTTCAAAGCCCCCGGGCCTGTGGAAAATACGGCCCAGACTGCAGAATCCTTTATAAACGCATTCTATGAACACCTTCAGGAATGCATGGATCATGCAATCCCAAATAAAACCAAGACCCAATCCTGCAAAGGCAGGCATCCTGTCTGGTGGACCCCAGCCATAAACAAACTATACAATAGAAGGAAGAAGCTACTACATGATAGAGCAAAATCCCAAAAAGGGAAGGCATCTCTGATCAGTATTAGCAATAAACTACGGGCACTCATAAAATCGTCTAAGGCCAGCTTCGAGAGAAAAATTGCACAGGACACTAAGGATAATCACAAGGCTTTCTTTAGTTATGTTAGGAACCTGGGTGGGAATTCCCAGATATGCTCAGACTTAGTCCAAAATGACAAAAAATACACTGAACCCACAGACATTGCCAACATCCTAGCTGACAGGTTCAGCACAACCCCCCCCTCTCCCCACCAAAAGGGCAAATATCTATCCCATCAGAGTGCTGCCCCCCTGACATCTCAGATGCTCAGGTAAGAGCCACCCTCTCCAAAGCAAAAAACATAGCATCAATGGAACCAGACGGTGTCCCGGGCTGCGTTCTACATGAACTCCAAGAAGATCTAAACCCAAACATAAAACTACTGTTCAATCTCAGCCTTACTACAGGATATGTACCCAAAGAGTGGCGTACAGCAACAGTGGTCCCTCTCCACAAAGGTGGTGCCTCAACGGATCCTGGAAACTATCGCCCAATAAGCCTGACTAGCTTGGTCTGCAAAGCTATGGAAAGGATCATCATGGACCTCATAAATAAAGATATTGGGGACCTACAGATACTGGATCCTACCCAGTTCGACTTTGTTAAGGGCAGATCCTGCCTCTTAAACCTGGTCGATTTCTTTGAAACAATCACCAAGGCCATTGATGAGAGGAAGGTGGTCCACACAGCCTACCTGGACCTTGCAAAAGCCTTCGATACAATAACCCACTCGGGCATTATAGATAAGCTCACCAGCTTAAATATAAACCCCTATGTCACTAGATGGGTTGCAAACTGGCTCAAGGACAGAACCCACATGGTTAGAATTGCTGGAGCCATGTCAGACTCCAAACCAGTTACAAGTGGCGTCCCACAAGGCTCAGTCCTGGGACCTCTCTTGTTCGGTATATATTTCTTGGAGGTACAGGCCAACACGGAAGGACTGTGGCTGACCAAGTTCGCAGATGACTGCAAACTAGGCGCCATAATCGACTCTCCAGCCGACACAAGCATCCTACAAAAGGGCCTCATAGAAACAGACAACTGGTGCTAGAGCCATGGCCTCAAGCTAAATGCCAAAAAGTGTATAGTCATCCCTTTGGCAAAACAAAGTGCCCACAAATTACCACATAGGTGGTAATCCATTAAATACGGAAGAAGTAATTAGGGACCTGGGGACCCAAGTTGATAGCAATCTCTCATTTGAAAACCACGTGGCCAAAGTGGTTAGAAAAACATTTTATATAGCCCACCTAATCATGAAGGGATTCACATCTAGATCAGGGGAGGTCATCGTGCCTCTTTACTCATCCCTCATCAGGCCCATAATTGAGTACAATGCCTTTTTTGGGATGTACCTTACCAGACACCTGCAGCAACTGGAAAGACCCCAAAAGTACCTCACCGAGAGGATCAAAGGGCTCAAAAAGATGCCATATGCTGCCCAGTTAAAGAAACTCCAGCTCTACTCAGTGGCATACCACCTGCTCAGAGGCGATCTGTGCCTGACATATAAAGCAATGTCTAACCCGGAATTAATGGACATGCTGCACCTCAGAAAATCCAAATCCCATCGAGCTACGCGCTTGAGAGACTTGAACCTCAGCACTGAAATAAATAGGACATGCTGGAGGGACAGATTCATAACCCAGAAGCACCCTTCACTCAGGAATAAAATCCCAGTCCAGGTTAGGCAGAGTCCCTCATTGACTCTCTTCAAGAAGAATCTTGATGAGTGGATGGGAGATCGTAGGTTTACCCCGGGTATCACTTCTGTGTCACTGTTAGACAGAGGCACAGTATACTAACCTCGAAAAAGGGCATAGCAAAATTAATTTAAAATGGGTGGTGAAAGCCAAACACACTCTGGCTAGGCTTATAAATGCCCTAGGGCAGATAGCCTAGTATGAACCTATGAACCTAAGATATTTGCCGTCCACCATGATCATTTTACTTTTTATCATTCATTGTTAAGCCTGCTTATCATATAGATTCTAAGATAGTCTTCACATAAGTGAGATTCCCAGTCCCATGAATGGATGAGCATGTCATCTAGATATGCATCAGAATATTATGACCGAGGCTTCAGTAATTTATCCGTCAGTATCTGAAAAGCTGCTGGAGCTCTCTGTAGGTCAGATGGTATGACTGTGCAATAAAATACACCTTTAGACTTTGTCAAGTATAATGTTATCAAACATCTTGCTTTTCCTAGGCTCTCTATCAGCTCGTCGGTTCTGAGCATGTAATAGCTAATGCACTTTGAAATGCTATTCAGTTTCCAAAGTCATTATATAATCTGACACCTCGGTTAGATTTAGGAACTAGCACCACTGGGCATCTCCATTCACTCTGTGAACCTTCTATTACAACAAACTTGAGAATCTTAGGAACTTTTTCTTTAACTAGTTGTTTCTGTGATTCTGGGACTTTACATTAGTTCAGACTAACCTTCATTCTAAGTGTTGTCTTTATGCTATGTGCTATCAGTTTTGTTCTCCAAAGCATTTTTGAGAAATTACCTTTATTTCTAAAACAGTAAGTCAATGTTGTCAGCGTATATAACTGCTCACTCTGAACGCCAAAGATGCGCATCAAAAGTAGAACTTCTTTAAGTAGTGAAACAAACCAGGTCGGACATCCGTTAAAAATCCACAGCTTTATTGCACACTCCACGTTAAGCGCTTTCACCTACTGGACCGTAGGCTTCATCAGAACAATTTTAAGAACAGTTATTTCCATTTAAATAGCATTACAATTTGGCGCCTTTTCTCAAAAGTGCCTTCACTTAAAGTGACATACACACAATTCCTAAAAACTATTCCTTTTAAAAACAAAACCAAACAAATAAATGCTTCATTTGTCCTATAAATATAACTAAAACATTCATATATCTATATGCAATCATAATGTTGAAAAAATCTATTGACAATGTTCTAAAATGCTTTTTACAGATATGCTGTCATTAAGTCCTGGAGGGGTAGTGGCATCCGTTAGTATTTGCCAATAACATTCTCTATATAATAAATAGTTTTTTAAATTTCCCCCTCTCGGATTTGGTTGAACTGTTTCTAAAATGCCAAATCTGAATTGATGATCAATCCCTTTCTGCATCACATGTTTTGCCAAGGCATTTTTGTCATCACTGTTTTTTATACTATACACATGGGCATATATTCTTTTCCTAAACTTTTGCTCAGTTTTGCCTATATAGTATGCAGTACACATTGTACAATAGGCAATATATACCAGGAATTTGCTGTCACAATTGCCTTTTTTAAAAAATATCTTTGTACCATTGTAATTGGACAGTTTTCTTTCTTTTTCCAATGTTATATAACTGCACTGACTGCAGTTTCCACAACTCCTTGTATATAACTTCCTGCTACTAACTCCAGTTTGTTCTACTACTATAGGTCTTTCTAACAAATTCTTCAAGTTAATTGCCATTTTGTATACACATTTCGGTTTAGTACCTATTAAATCAATCATAGCATCATTTGTTAACAATGTGTACCAGTATTTGTTCAATGTTTTTTCCACCTTTTTACTGTAGGGACTATATTCCACAATGCATGCTCTCCCTAAGCCATTTTTGATCTTATTCCTATCAATTACACTAGCTGTCAATTCATTGTTGTTTGTTCCTAACAATGGGTATAAGTCTGTTCCTCTCCTTAATCTGAGTTCTTCTCTTATTTTTTCCATCATATTCATACTGTAACCCCTCTCTTTGAATAAGGACATAATGTACACAATTTCCCTGTTCATTTCTTCTGTTGACGATGTCATTCTCATGGCTCTGATACATTGCCCTTTAAATATGTTAATTTTAGTTCGGGTTGGATGACAGCTGTCAAAATCCAAGTAGGAATTGGTGAAAGTTTCCTTTCTGTGTATTTGGGAATGAAAGCTGCCCTCACTCCAGGTCACCAATGTATCCAGATATGGTACCCCTGTGTCATTACTATGGAATGTAAATTTCAGGAAGTTACTGCTTTGATTTAAATAATCTGCGAAGCCTTCAAAACTGTCCTGACTACCTTCCCATATTATGTAAATATCGTCCAAAAAACGGGAATAATATTTGATGTTGTTCATATATTCACTCTCAAAAATGTTGTTCCTTTCCCATTCTAACATAACTAGGTTAGCGTATATGGGGGCACAAGCTGCCCCCATAGCAACTCCCCTAGTTTGTCTATAAATTGTGCAATAAAGCTGTGGATTTTTAACGGATGTCCGACCTGGTTTGTTTCACTACTTAAAGAAGTTCTACTTTTGATGCGCATCTTTGGCGTTCAGAGTGAGCAGTTATATACGCTGACAACATTGACTTATTGGTTCATACTGCTTGAGTTTCTTTTATTTCTAAAACAGAACACTTCTTACCTTCTGCTTGTGTACTTTTGACAAGAATATGTCTGTCTGTACTTCTGGAACTTCTCTAGTCTGTCTTGTATGAATTTTAGTTTACAAGGTAACCTCAGAACTGTCCTTCACATAAGCTGGAGGGACTGTCTTTGCATACCTCTGAGCGGGGTCAATTTGTAGACTAGATGGGATCCAAAGAAAATCCGTTTATACAGCATGGGTTCAAGAGACACAAAGCCCCCAGAAACTCTTAGTGTCTATATGTTCTGTGATTCATTTTCTGCCTCCATTTTGAAATATAATGACCTGTTAACTGTTTTACTGCTACCTAGAAGAATAATGTGTGTGGCCACCAATACTGTGTTTGCCCAAAGATAAAAACCTGTGATATTATTTTTTCACACACAAAGATACATGCTCTATATCAAAATGGAAAAAGTGGGATTACAGCTGGATGGATGAATATTCACATGCTATCAAGCCAGGCCTACTAGAAGATACACTCATTTTTCACACATGCATACACATACTGTCACCCCCCCCCCCCCAAATAAGTCAGTTCCATCAAAAGATGCACAAACACACATTGCACACTTACCTATAAACAAATCTGAGGAACACCAATTCACTTATGGCATGTCTGTAAGATGCTGGAAGAAACTGGACTACCTGGATAAACACAGACCTGGCCAGGGAGGACATGTAGACTCCAGACAAAAGGAGCTACAGCCAAGAACTTAATCACTGAGCCTGGTGCTATCAACTTGTTGTGTCACTGTCCCTGTAATCAGTAGCTTCCATATACCTCCTGCCTAGACCATTAAAGATAGTCACTAATTGTATACAGTTCTGATATTTGACTGTAATGGAAAGTGAATGATAGTATGGCCACCTTATTACTTTTAAATAAATTGCAACCCCCCCCCCCCACACACACACATACAAGCATAAGCCATAGCAATGACAGTGTTACACTAATTTCAGCAAATAAAATGCATTGTGTGACACTGTTCCTGTCACAACAGGTCAGTAACTGTTTAACAAGGATCAAACAAAAGCAGGGGTAAATCACAGATGGCCTCTGTACCCATAGCCATCAATTACAGACACATTGTTGACTATGCACATCTCAGATATCTGACTGTGATAGACATGGTCACAGTAAAGTATTCTAATTTAATTTATACAAATGTACACCAAATCCAGACCAATGGTTGTTTTATTTACTTTAAAGGTAAATAAATAAATAAATAAATAAATAAATGATCAACTCAGCAGGGTCTGTCATTTTTATCTACAAACAGACCCTGTACCCAGCAACTATAGCCATTCTGTTGACTCTGTATACCTTAGATATCTAATAACATGGTCACAGTAATATATAACAAGTCTTTTTCAAACAAACAGTAGCCACTGTAAGGCATTCCAATGTGTTTCAAACAAATGAATACTAGTCTTGTAAAATCAGATTAATGACTGTATAAACTAGACAAAATACAAGATGGTCAGTAACTTTAAACCACAGACAGCCCCCACTATTAACCAGCATTAATGCCTACTTTTTTTACTGTGTATAACTCAGACATCTCAGTGCTATAAAACTAATGGCAACAGTATTGTATTTTGACTTTGTTGAAGTTGAACAGTAGTTGCAGTAAAGTATTCCAGCTTGCTTCACACAAATCACATTAGTACTGCAAAGCCAACATAATGGGCAAATGTAAGTAGTCTGTCGTTTTCTTACACAGGTAGGCCTTGTATCTAGCACTTATAGCCACTTTGTTACATGTCTTAAATGGTCAACTGTAAGTAAATAAATACAATAAAATAAGAGCCACAGTAGTGTACTTCATCTCTGCTTCACTCCAACATAGTTATTCACTAGCCAGAGCAAAACACTTCAACATTAGTCCTGCAAAGCAGTCACTGCTCATATCTGGTTGCCTACTAGGAATAACAAAGCAGAAAAAAATATATATCAGAACTGGGGCACAGCAGGTCATGTAACGATACAGTGCTGCCATGTTTCTTTACTGAAAAATAAATAAATAAACATAGGAACAAAAACCCTAGCTGCATAGCACTCTAGGTGGCTGTCTTGCTCCCTTGTTGCTGAGGCTGACCATGCAGTCTAATAACTTCTGCATCAATACAGCTGCATGCTTCCACTGCATACTCGTATATTAATAATAATACAAACCTGGCACATTAATAATTGCTCATAGTCTAGATTGCTACACAATGTCAGGTTTGCTTTCTTGCTTAGGAAATGAAGGACAGTGATTTCCAGAGTTTAGAAACTTGGAAGGCGAAAGTGGAATAATCATGGTGATTGTTTTTCAGCCTCTAAAAGAACACAAAATGATGGGCATAAATGACTTACGCTGTCTATAATAAAATAGGGTACTAAGATTATTTTACACACTATAAATGACTTTATTTAGCTGCAAATTAAAGACAAAGAAGGACGAAAATGAAAGCAGCAAGAGCAACGCAGTGGTGAGGTTTGCATGCTGTGATGGCAGCATATGTTACTATCCGGTGACAGACAATAGCTAAGTAGTATAATGGAAATCGGCAAAACTATGTGACCATAAAACAATGTGAGTGATAGAATGGTATTTGCAATTTTCAGTTTTAGTTTATATTGTAGGAAATGTCTGACACAGTAAAGATAATGAAACATTTTATAAATTTTGAAAATGGAACTGTGAAAATGTTCATGAAATGTAATTTCTGGATCCAAAATGTTTTTATTTTTTGGCCCCCTTCATCATCCTCATGGCAAAGCTACTCAGTGTCCCATGTCTACACTGGGTCTGCCAGCAGCTCCATACCTCCACTGGACTTTGCTTACTGCTGCAATTGTGGAAGCTAAGGGTGTCCTGGGGGTGTCAGCCACCTTTATTTCCATTGCAGGGTTTCATTAATGCCCTACACATTATTCCCCCTCCCTTTGCAGTTCCATGGTGGCACTTGAGGGGCAGGCAGGCAATGGGGTGTGAAGTGTATTGCCCTGCCTCCATGGCAGCTCAGACATGCCCACCACCATTCCCCTCCTTAGCTACACCCCCTTATACAACATCCGTAGCCTCTGCCAGAATCATAGCTAGGAATACCCACATAACCACACACCCTCCACTGATGCTCCATCAGTTACATGAGCTGCTAATCTAACCCAGGTTGATTGGGCTGTAGTCAGGGATTTATCCCTCTATGCCACCAAAGTGGCAGCAGGATCCAAAATTACTATGGAGGGGCAGCTTGTAGGTAGTTTTGATAATTATAGAGATCAGAGTCTATCTAAATATTTAGCTTTAAGGAAAAATGCATGTAATTGGATTTTTCAGAATTGACAATGAGGGAAGAGATCAAATGGACATTTCTTCAAGACAGCAATGTCCTTATATAGAGTAAATTGAGCTTTGGACAATAGCAAATGAACAGAGAAAAGGTAACATAATCTGCATATTGTAGGAAGGCTATAACAGGCAAAAGAAGCTTGTGTTGTTTATAAAGAGAATTTATTGATGTGCCTCCTGTTATGAACTGCTGCCTACTAGTAAAATAATTGGAAAACTAATCAAATTTTGTGGTATTAGAAAAGAGGACATTTCCTGATTATGTCAAATGCTTCACAGAAATACAGAAATAAATCCATAGAAAGATCCAGCAATACAACGACAGCCATTTTCTCCCTACATAACACTGATCTAAATCTACTGTACTTTATTTGCTTGACATATGAAGGAAACAATAAGCCTACCTAGTTTTTCATTTAAGTATATCCAGCATTTTAACTCCCCTGCATCCCTCACTTCCACCTCATTGTTTCTCCATTTGTTCTATGCCTTCCTGAATACATCAGTGAATCTCCTCTTCACTATCCATTCTGGTTGTCCAATCCTAGGTCCACAACTTTCTCCATGAAAATGTGCTTTTGCAGATCCAGAAAGTAGTTGGTGCCAACAACCTGCTGTCTGTGCCCCCTCTTCTCTGTCTGTCCTTCCTCTTTAGGATGACAGCCTTCACAGATCCCCATTTCTTCTCCTATCCAACAATGAGAGTACAATCTCCTCATGTCTCTCGGCCTAACATTTCCCCTCCATTTTCTGGACTCCTTATATCTGTTTCCTTTTATGACCACAAGAATAGCAACAGTACTTATAGCATGGCTGGTCCACAGCCTGGCCTACCAGAAACATTACCTCTACTTCTGCAGTATATCTCCTGAAGATGCTTACTAGCTGTCTGTTGGCTACTGCCACTGCCTTCTCACTCTGCATGTATAATCCAGTCCTTGTGGTAAACACCCACACATTGTTTTCCTCCTCTCTTGCTATCAGTTCTACTACGCAAGCTGATATTTCACCCCAGAATGGATACATCGCAGATGTAGTATTTTGTATTTCACTACAATAAACATCAAATGTGACCTTTCACCCCTGTGGTGGTTTCCAGATCCTTCCTTAAATCTCATCCCCTTCCATCCATCACTGCTGCAACTATCTTGGAGTCATCAGCAAAGAAGCCAATCCTGGTCGCTGTTCTATTAGAGATGTTTGAAACAGTGAAGAATAATGGACCCAGAACTGACCTCTGCAGCATTTCGTTAGTCATGTTCTGTATTTATGGCAGCATCCATCTTACCACAAGTTTCTGTCTGTCATCATTCAAATATGCATCAATTAAATTCCTTAGTTTTCATTCTAACCCTCAGTCTCGTCTTAATAGCAGCTACCTACATGTGCAGAATAGTCAAAGATGCTATAAAACTCAGGGGAGATAACAAATACAGGCATATTCCCCTAACAAGTTCTGCTGTAACCCAAATGTAAATAAACTAGATCAGTTATAACAGACAGCTTTCTTTGGCAATGAACCCATGTTGGTTGTTCAGGAGACTGTTGTCCACTTGAGAAGCTATCAGTCTTTACCTCGAGATTCTCTCCATGCCTTTACCCACCAGTGCTGAAGGGCTAACAGGTCTGTAGTTTCCTTATTTTTATTTCCTGCTCATCTACCACTTTGCATGCTTTTCACCCTGAATATGTACAAGGGCTCTGGTTCTTGAAAGGTAGTTACATGTGGGCCAAAAAAAAAATGGACACCTAATTAACATAAGCCTTGCATACAAATTAGCACAAAACTCCACACATTTCCATAGGACTGTTTGATACTACTTTACTATTCAGAAGGATAAGTTTAAACAACTGTGATTGACAAAGGGATGCGAAAATATAAGCATACTATCATGTCTTGTGAGATGACAATAGTACATAAAAAGCTTCCTTTTCTGTGCTTTTTTCCTTCAAATTTTTCTACAAGCAGACAATAGTAGAAGTCGTAAAAGTAGTAGCTCACAAGGAATTATGACTAAAGAGTACTAAGGAAATGCCAAGTAAAACAAAATAAAATAAAAATATAGCTATGTCCTGTTACTGTGCCACACTGTTGTGTGTAAAACTGACCACCAGCTGTGGAATTTTTGGCTGCAGCAGAATCTCACACCTTATCTGCTTCTATCTGGACTGCCTTGTGTTGGGTATGTCCTTTATTGTAAGGTGGTGTTGCCTTTCTTGCAGCATGAAGAATCGCTGTTGTACAGAGAAGTAGTCACCGCATTGTCCTCATTCATTTTGATTGCTAGTACTGAATTTAGTGTTTTGACATTTAACAACCATCGCAATTCGATTTGAACTTTTTGGACCATGTGGGATGCTTGCTCTGGTTCACCGTTCAAATATGGTAGACTGTTAGTATGAGTCATTTAAAAACAGGCTTTTCTTCCACTACAGGACTTTGGAGGATTGTTGACCAGTATTTTAGGAAACTTGCATCTGTTTCAGAGTTGTGTTGCTGTTGTGGCCACAAGCAGTCATTGATTTGGTACAAGACAAATTTATCTATAAGTTCACTCCAGTAATGATCTGCAGAACTCAAGATGAGCACCGATGCTCATCGCAACAGTGAAAATCAGCTACAATTTGACTAAAGGGTCATATGAACTGTCAATTTTTGCAGTAGACAGTGACAGACAGGTCAATTCTTTTTCATTACTTAGAAGGACTGCAACATAAGTTCTCTTTGCTTTGTTATAGAAGGTGTACCTAATGAGGGCCATCCAAATACGTTGCAGCATATCTATGCTATGATCCTACGACCCTATGAACATCAGGCCCAGAATGGATCTGCTGCTTAACATTATTTTCATTCTCAAGAACAGAATTACTGAAACAAGTATTACATATAAATTCTTTAGTTGCAGATGTCTTCAGTAACCCACTGCAGGAGTTTCATTATATCACTGTACAGACTAAAAGCTGATTGTCTCTGCCCTGCAGCAGTACATTGAACTGAAGGAGAGGATCCATAACATACTCCAAGAAAAGGAGCACCGGCTTTTTCTTGTGACTCTTCGGCACTTCTATTCTGAGATCTGCTTTTTGTGAAGAGGGCTCGTATGGCTAGAAAAATGCAAAAGTGCAGGCCACAAATCCGACATTGTATAATTTTAGAGAGAGTCGGGCAATGAATGGGGGGCATGATGGGAAACTGTAAGTGTCTCACTATTTATAAATAATGGAAATTCTTTTGGCTTCTGTTGCTATTCTGAGCTACTTGAAAAGAGGTAAGAAATGTCAGATATGAAGTCTTCTACAGCTAAAGTAATTGCTTTCACATCTGATTTCAGACACATGCCTGCTATATGGCACATGCAACCCATACCGAAGAGGTCAGGGAGTGAGTTCCTCTAATCATGACTGTACAGAATTGCATTTTCCAACCATGACTGCAGTCCTGTCTGATAAGAAATATTACTTGTCAGACCGTTGAATCTTTGAAGTATTTCCATCATTCAGCTGATTATTATTTAGTCTGTTCCTGTAACACAGGCACTTCTAAGAACTGAAAATTTTGACCTTTTGTCTACTCAGAAAATCCAGCCAGAATGACAAGGAGTTTCATTTCTTCATATCCCTATTCTGTTCCAAGAAACTGTAATAAACAAGGCTGCTTATGACAAACTGCCAAGATACTTTATGAAATGCATGCAACTTTAGTGGCTCCACAGCTCATCTTTTATACCACTTCCAAAACTGAATAGTACTTTTTGTTACATATTTTAGCAGATGATCCCCAGTAGTAAAGGATACGTCATGTTCTGCAAATAGGCCCTCACAAATCATTTCAGCTTTGACCAGTTTCTGAGATGAACATGACTGTTGGGCTTGGGCAGCAAACATCTCAGAAAGTTTAACTCAAGACAATATTAATACAAACTTTACAAAAGGCAAACCCAAGGTCATGTCTGCATTCAATAACCTAGTCTAATGATGTCTTCCAAACTGCTTGGAATGAAAACAATATTTTTTTTTCTCAACAAGACCGGTTTGTAGAAAAACAACAACAAAAAAACTCCTTGACATTAAGTTGTTGATTGATATTACAGAATCCGTTATCCTGAAACTGACATTTTACTAACACAGTGATATGACTAAGAATGATCCCTATCTTTTCTGCCTTCAGGCAGCATGTTTGCATGCCACTTGAGGAAGGCTGATGATCACGGTCTTCATATTCACAGTGGCATTGCTATGTGATGGTGTAGCTGCCACAGGAACTGGTAAATTCATTCTATGAAATTAAAATGAAACACGTGGTCACTGGTTGTGTCAGTATACACAACAGAAAAGAAGACATGAGTTAGGATTGGGGGTAAAGAGTAATTATTTTCAAAAGTAAGATTCTGGCATCTCTACCCATGACTTTCCAGACCACTAGAAATATGAACAAATGTATTCATTCATGCATTCTTTCTTCGATATACATGTCAACCAGTTCAGGGTCATAGAGGAGCTAGAATCTACCTTCGCACACACTTGGTATAAGGTGATGAAACTAATTCTGGGGAGATGCTGATCTACCATGAGGCACATCCATACACACAACCACTTTATAAAGGATTCCCAATTCGCCCATGGCATATTTTTGAGATGTGGGAGGAAAGAAAGCCACCCAGCAAAAGCCTGCATCCACACAATGAAGATATGCAGACTTCATTCACAAAGCACCTGAGATATCTGACATAGTGTTTCATATTCTATTTTGCAGTGACTTTTCTCTCTCTCTCTCTCTATCTATATATAGATATATTTGTTGCTTCATCAAAAAAGTAACATATACCTCAAATCATCGAGCACAAATGCTCAAAATTTAATCTATTAAAAAAAAAAAACTAAAGAAAACTATTTTTTTTTTTGCATGGGGGCAAGTCCTCCTGCTTACCCCATGTGGAGGGGTGTACCCCCTTCCTCTAATTATATATACCAGCCTTTAGATTGCACTACAGTGAGGAACAGGCAAATTCCCTTATCCCCACTGTACTGTGATCTCACACACACATAAAAGCCAGCACTGTGATAAGCTGATTTTCGATCACACAAGACGGCTTTTTTTGTGTTTAACAAAAAAAAAAGTTTGACAAAATGAATGTCTACTATATATATATATATATATATATATATATGTGTGTGTGTATATATACACATATACATATATATGTCTACTGAAAAAGGACGACTGACCCAAACGTTGACATTCACAAGACTGACAACATAAGACTGACTTTGCAAATGTCTACATGCTACTACGGATGCAGTCAGCAAAAATCTAAGTGATGCAAAACAAAGTTTGAAAAATCAGAGTAAAACGTCATTTTTTTAAAAGGGGGCTGTGACCCCCACACCACCTGTTAATTATATATACTAATTCCGAGATTGCATAGTCTCAGAGAAATGGTGTATTTCTTGTACACCTGTCAATCTTCTGTGTACTCGACTAAATTTTGTCAACTAAACAGATGTTGACCAAAGGGGGATTCGTCTATATTCATGCCCCCAAGTGTGTGTGTGTGTGTGTGTGTGTGTGTGTGTGTGTGTGTGTGTGTGTGTGTGTGTGTGTGTGTGTGTGTGTGTGTGTGTGTGTGTGTGTGTGTGTGTGTGTGTGTATATATATATATATATATATATATATATATATATATATATATATGGTTTACTATCAAAATTGTGAACGGCACTACGTCGACTGTCATATAGTCGAACACGGAAGTTCGAAATCGGTAATGTCAAAGACAAAATAATCAATCTAGGAATGGTTTTAACATGGGTCGAGGTAGGTGTTCAGTATTATTCCGAACTACAAACATCTCCCCTACCTCGACCCATGTTAAAACCATTCCTAGATTGATTATTTTGTCTTCGACATTACCGATTTCGAACTTCTGTGTTCGACTATATGACAGTCGACGTGGTGCCGTTCGCAATTTTGATAGTAAACCGATATATATATATATATATATATATATATATATATATATATATATATATATATATATATATGAAGAACCTAAGAGATAAAAAGCAATCTTTCTATATTCTAATCCAAAACTATAAACAGTTGTACAACTACATTCTACCTACAAGGTGAATGCCGGTAAATCAACAAGTGCCTAAATGCTACACCATCATTATGTGTCCATTTGACAAGAGTTCTCCTGCTATTTTAAATATACTTCAGGCATTTGTGTACTTAATTTTGCTGCTTTGTTTCAAATATGTTGACAAGATTTATTAATATATGGCAACTGACTTCTCTTTTAGGCTGCAAATTTAAGATAATTAAAAGAAATGAATCATATACCAAATTTAAGACAGTTAAAAAGAAATGAATCATATACCAAATTTACAATAATTAAAAGAAATGCATCACAAACCAGTAAACCAAGCAGCAATGTAACAAAAGTAATTGATTCTGTGAAACACTCATTTTGATCTTATCATATCACAATATTTATACTTGGACTATAAAGGCATATAAAGAGAACTTACATAATAAAATATTCACTTATGTTAGTACACCACTGTGTTTAAGGTATTTTGTGTTTAGTTCCTGTTTGTTCACTCATTCCACCCATGCCCTATTGGAAATCTGTGTAAATCCGTACATTTTCCTGGTTCAAAAAATACAAATAAAAGATGTTTTGTATACATTTATCTATCACCTACAAAAAACAAATGAAAAAGCTGATTTATCCTGTTCTTGAGACATATCTAGAAAATCTGAAAGAGGTTGCAGAAACTAAAACTGTTTTATATTTCACATTGTCTGAAATAACTGCCACATTTATTTGTTGATCTAATCATGTCCACACAGAAGCAGACCTCAGAGTGACACAAGGTCTAATACAGTATCATAACAGTATCATATGGAGTTCATGCCGTAGTCCAACTACAGTGGTCAAATATAAGCTTGGGAGGGCAATTTATACATAATATTTGGCAATGCACCAGGGTAAATCAAAGAAAAAAAAAACCTTTAGCAAGAAAATAAACATATCAACAAAACTGCTTTGGAGAACCTTGGTTTTGCCTGCTATTCTGCAGTCAACTGCTACTTACGTCATGTCAGTTAAGCAATTAGAGGAATGAAAATATGGTGTATTATTACTTTGCTCAGATGGCAGAAAAGCCAGGTGGAAGGCTAGTGGGATAAAGAACATAACAGCTCAGATTCTTAGAACTAGGAAGGAACTGGATGTTTAGTGAGGGATGAAGAACTGCCACGATCCATGTAGACATACAGCAAAACAGCCAAACTATCAGCTACAGAGCGACATAGCAAACAGAATTCTGCTGGGGCACATGCCAAAATAAAAGCTTCTCCAACAGTCCATGAGTTAGTCCTTTTATATTCAAAATATAATTCTAGAAATGTGTAAATCATATGTACTATTACATTTTTACTCTATCAGCTTGATAAACAGAAAATACAAAGAACGATATAAAACATAGAATTAGAGCATATGTAGAACTAAGAAACTGAATAAATCATATAAACTACATATAAATACATTTAACATTATTGAGAACTAGCTCACCAACCAACGCCTACTGCTGAACCCCAATAAAACAAAACTTGTACTCTTCACCCCCACTAGTACATCTGCCACACTTTCATTCTCTGTCATGTCCAACAATGGTACCACTATCTCCCCAGATCAACACACCAAACTTCCAAGGGTTATCATAGACAATAATCTCAAATTTGACCTACAGGTCATCAAAACCATACAGACTATCAATAAGAAGCTTGGATCACTGTACAGAAAAAAAGTCATTTTTAACTCCACTAGCTAGGACTGCAATCGCCCGGTCACACCTACTCTCTACTCTTTTATATGCCTCGCCTGTACTCTCAAACCTCAACAAATCCGAACTAGGTAAGCTTCCCATAGCTACAACTATATTGCCAGATTCACCACTGGCTCCAACTACAGAACCCACCACTGCCAGAACCTGAAACAACTAGAGTGGCTAGAACTGCCCAGCTTAATTCAATTCAATCAGCTCTTAATAGCGCACAAAATTCTGTACCACCCTGAGGATACCCCCTCACTTATAAATATTATTAAGCGATATAGCAATCTGAGATCCATACGGTCAGCCAACAAACTACTGGTCCAAACCCACAAAGCTAATAACTCTGCTGGTGAATCCCTGTTTGCCAACTTTGTTGCAAAACCTGGAATTCGTTGCCAAACTATATAACCCTACAATCCGACAAAAGTCTCTTAAAAAAAACCTCAAACAGTATCTCAAAGTGAACTGGCTTTGCCCATGTACCAACTCTGATTAAGTTATAAATTGAAAGCATAATTTGTAAATATCATAACATGCAACTACATCACCAAGCTCGATATCCAATCTGACATCACTTGCTTTTAATTGTGTCTGTTCATGAGAATTGTGAGTCCCTACTAGGGAACACTACTAAACCATTGTACATAATCACTTTGTTTTATATTTTCTAATGTTATCTAACTTCTTGTGTAATCTATGTAAGTTTGTCTATTTGGAGCTTTTCTCCCTGAGCCTCTGCTGAAAATGGACATGTATCCAGTCGGACTATCCCGGTAAACAAATGTAAAATGAATAAATAAAAATAAACTATCAATCAGGATTCACAGCAAAAATGTATCTTCAGAGAAAATAGTAAGGGAGTTAGTATAGCTTGAGAGGCTACCCTAAGAGCATGAGATTACAGTAGTAAGACTGATTTAGCTGCATAATTCACACATTACTTGGTGCCATCTGATTCTAACACACCCTGCTGCCTGTTCATAGGTTCATAGGTTCATACTAGGCTATCTGCCCTAGGGCATTTATAAGCCTAGCCAGTGTGTATGTGGCTTCCGCCACCCCCTGGAATGATAATACTGTGCCCATTTAGGGTTTAGTTAACTGTGCCTCTGTCTAGAAGTGACACAGAGATGACCCCCGGGGTAAACCTACGATCTCCCATCCACTCGTCAAGATTTCTCTTGAAGAGAGTCAGTGAGGGCTCTGCCTAACATGGACTGGGATTCTGTTCCAGAGTGTAGGGAGCATCTTAGGTTCATAGGTTCATAGGTTCATACTAGGCTATCTGCCCAAGGGCATTTATAAGCCTAGCCCATAGTTATGTGGCTTTCGCCACCCCTTTAGTTTGAATAAAAACTATGCCTATCATTTTGCTGTGCCTCTGTCAAGCAGTGACACTGAAGTAATCCCTGGGGTATATCTGCAATCTCCCATCCATTGGTCAAGATTCCTCTTGAACAAGGCCAGAGAGGTGCTCTGCCTCACATGTACCGGGATTTTGTTCCACAGCATAGGGAGTCTCTGGGTGATGAATCTGTCCCTCCAGCACGTTCTATTTATAACCGTGTCAAGGTTTAAGTCTCCGCCTTGTGATTCTGAGGGATCTAGATTTTTTGAGGTGAAGCATATTCATCAAATCTGGGTTTGACATGGCCTTATATGTCAGGCACAGGTCACCTCTGAGCAAGCGGTATGAGACTGAATAGAGCTGGAGTTCTTTCAGTCGGGCAGCATAAGACATATTTTTGAGACCCTTTATCCTTTTGGTGAGGAACTTTTGGGGCCTTTCAAGCTGCAGCAGGTGTCTGGTCAGATACATTCCGAACGGGGCATTGTACTCAATCATAGGTCTAATGAGTGATGAGTACAGGGGGACGATGACCTCCCTTGATCTAGATGTGAATCCCTTCATGATCAGGTGGGTGATATAGAAGGTTTTCCTAACTACTTTAGCAACATGAGTGTCAAACGAAAGGGCTGTGCTATGAATCTGTCCCTCCAGCATGTCCTATTTATTTCTGTGTTGAGGTTCAAGTCTCTCACTCTCGTGCCTCTGGTGGATTTGGATTTTTTTAGGTGGAGCATGTCCATTAATTCTGGATTGGAGCTGGCCTTGTACGTCAGGCATAGATCACCTCTGAGTAGGCGGTATGCAACTGAATAGAGCTGGAGTTTCTTCAGTCTGGCAGCATATGACATATGTTTGAGTCCCTTGATCCTCTTGGTGAGGTACTTCTGGGGTCTTTCCAACTGCTGCAGGTGCCGGGTAAGGTACATACTAAATGGGGCATTGTACTCAATCATGGGTCTGATAAAGGAAGAGTATAGGGGCACAATGACCTCTCTTGATCTAGATGTGAATCCTTTCATGATAAGGTGGGCAATATAGAAGGTCTTCCTAACCACCTTGGCAATGTGGGTGTCAAATGAGAGGTCACTGTCAACTTGGGTCCCTAGGTCCCTGATTACTTCTTCCGTAATTAATGGATTACCACCTATGTGGTAATTTGTGGGTTCTTTGTTTTTCCCAAAGGGTATAACTATACATTTTTTGGCGTTCAGTTTAAGTCCATGGCTCTGGCACCAGTTATCCATTTCTGTGAGGTCTTTCTGAAGGATGCTAGTGTCCGCTGGAGTATCGATTATGGCGCCCAGCTTGCAGTCATCTGCGAACTTTGCCAGCCACAATCCTCCTATGTTTGCTTGTACTTCTGAGAAATAAATGCCGAACAAGAGGGGTCCTAGGACCGAGCCCTGTGGGACACCACTTGTAACTGGCTTAGAGTCTGACATGGCTCCAGCAATTCTGACCTTGTGGATTCTGTCCTTTAGCCAGTTTGCAACCCATCTTATGACATATGGGTTTACATTTAAGCTGGTGAGCTTGTCTATGATGCCCGAGTGGGGTATTGTGTCGAAAGCTTTTGCAAGGTCAAGGTAGGCTGTGTGAACTGCCTTACCCTCATCAATGGCCTTAGTGACTGTTTCAAAAAAGTCGACTAAGTTCAAAAGGCAGGATCTGCCCTTAACAAAGCCGAATTGGGTAGGATCAAGTGTCTGTAGGTCACCAATGTCTTTGTTTATGAGTTCCATAATGATCCCCTCCATAGCTTTGCAGACCAGGCTCGTCAAGCTTATGGGGCGGTAATTTCCAGGGTCCATAGAAGTACCTCCTTTGTGGAGTGGAACCACTGTTGCTGTACGCCATTCTTTGGGTACGTATCCTGTAGTAAGGCTAAGATTAAACAGCAGCCTTATGTGCGAGTTTAGTTCCTCTTGGAGTTCATGTAGCATGCAACCTGGGACACCGTCTGGTCCCATTGATGCTGTGTTTTAGCTTTGGAGAGGGCGGCTCTCACCTGGACATCTGTGATGTCGGGGAGGCTACATTCAGCTGGGATAGATATTTCTCCTTTTGGGGGGGGGGGGGGAATTTGCACTGAACCTGTCTGCCAGTATGTTTGCAATATCTGTGGGTTCAGTGTATTTTTTGTCATTTTGAACCAACTCTGAGCATATCTGGGAGTTTCCACCCAGGTTTCTAACATAACTAAAGAAGGCCTTGTGATTATCTTTAGTGTCTTTTGTGATTTTTCTCTCAAAATTGGCCTTGGATGATTTTATGATTGATCGTAGTTTTTTGCTAGTACTGATCAGAGATGCCTTCCCTTTTTGGGATTTTGCTCTGTCCTGTAGTAGCTTCCTCCTCCTGTTGTAAAGTTTGTTTATGCCTGGGGTCCACCAGACAGGACGCCTGCCTTTTGGGGAAAGGATCTTGGTTTTATTTGGGATTGCATGATCCATGCATTCTTGAAGGTGTCCATAGAAGGCGTTTATAAAGGATTCAGCGGTGTGGGCTGTGGTTTCCACTGGCCCAGGGGCCTTGAAGGATACCACTTCAGTCTTTAGAAGTGTGAAGTCAGCTTTTGAGAAGTTCCTCACTGTGGTCTTTTGTGCTGGGGGTGGGGGCAGGATGTGGATTTCCAGTGAGATTAGTTTATGGTCTAATCTCACCAGTGAGGGGTATACTTCTGGTGTGGAGTATTGTGTCCCCATGTTTGTGATGATCAGATCTAGTATATTATCTCCTCTTGTGGGAGTGGTGACTAGTTGTTCCATCGCATTTGAGTTTATGAATTCTAGGAACCTTTGGGCTAGGGTGTTGGGGCTTGAGTAATGCTCCCAGTCTATGTCTGGGTGGTTGAAGTCTCCCAATATGATGGTATTTGGAGAGACATTCATACTCTCCAGTGTCTTCAGTTAGACTGAGTGGGGTTCCTGAGTTTGAGAGGGTGGTCTGTAGCATGCTACAAACTGTAGGGCAGTTTTGCCTACGGTTAGTTGCACATGGATGGTCTCCGATGCTTTGTGCATTGCCACTACCCTGGAGGTGTGGGTGTCTTTGATGAATATGGACACTCCCCCTCCCATTGTGGTTCGGTCCAAGTTTTGGGGCCGAAAAGCATGATATGAGTTATAACCTGACAGTGCTGGGGTGCTCCCAGGAGCCTTGAACCAGGTTTCAGTCACTGCACAGACATCAATGCTCTCCATACTGAGGAGGGCTTTGAGAGCCTGCATCTTGAGGTTTAGACTTCTTGCGGTGAGCAGCATTACCCTTAGTTTTTTTCCACTTGTGTTTTCTAGGGAGGTGGGTTTGTTTTTTGAGCCTTGCCTAAAAAAGGCACTATGGGGGTGGCAAGAGCCTTTGCCAATATCCGTAAGCCTAGGGGTGACAGGTGCAAGCCGTCCCTTGCGAAGCAACGTGACTTGTCAAGCATGTCATCCCAAGCAGACAGACATTGGATCCCCCTAGAATGACACCAGTAATTGAGCCAATTATTAAAGCTGATCATTTTATCTTTGTACTGTGGCATCATTCTTGGTGAGGGTAAGATGCTGCTCAGGGTCAGGGTCATACCAGCCTGTGCTACATAATCAGGAAGCTCCTCTATGTCTCTTTTCATGTAGTCCAGGGAGGAACGTCTTATCTGATATTCTCAGTACATGCCAGAATTTGTAGTCTGTGTTGTGGATAAAGTTCGCCAACACATCCGCTAATGTCTTCCTCTAATGCATATCCCATTACGAGGAACATTTCTCATTTAGAATCTTAAAAAGTTCATGTTCCTCTTTGTTCCACAATGAAAGGGTCTCTCACATATTCAGTGCTAAGAATTATATAACTGATATCCATGGTAAATGATACTAAATCGTACTAATTAATGAAAATATTTTTTTAAGTATAGTAATTTTAGCCATCCTGTGAGCTTCTTAGTTGAAGTTCTGAGTAAGCCCTTAGTAGTAGTTCTACATTTCATGCATTTGTTCCACATTATGAGAAGTAGTGTTTAACATTCTGGAGATGGAAAGTTGACAGCTATGAATGACACTTGGAAAAAACGTCACAGCATTCTGACAGTCTCCTCACTTCCTAAATCTCTGTCTACCACTAATAAATCCAAAAGTTTGATAAATAGTATGACCTTTGAGTGAAATTGGCTAGGTTTAAAATGGGCCAAAATGGCAGTTAGCCTACTTACTATTTACCTATGAACCTATCTTCTTCTTCTTTCGGCCGCTCCCATTAGGGGTCACCACAGCAGATCAAATGTCTCCATTTCTTCCTGTCCTCTGCATCTTGCTCTGTCACACCAACCACCTGCATGTCCTCTCTCACCACATCCATAAACCTTATCTTAGGCCTCCCTCTTTTCCTGTTACCTGGCAGCTTCATCCTTAGCATCTTTTTTCCCAATATACTCTGCATCCCTCCTCAGCACATGTCCAAACCAATGTAATCTTGCCTCTCTGGCTTTGTCTCCAAACCTTCCAACCTGGGCTGACCCTCTAATATACTTATTCCTAATCCTGCCTATCCTTGTCACACCCAGTGCAAATCTTAACATCTTCAACTCTGCCATGTCAAGCTCTGACTCCTGCCTTTTTGTCAATGCCACTGTCTCCAACTCATATAACATAGCTGGTCTCACTACCCTCTTGTAGACCTTCCCTTTCACTCTTACTGGTACTCGTCTGTCACAAATCACTCCTAACACTCTTCTCCACCCACTCCATCCTGCCTGTACTCTCTTCTTCACCTCTCTTCCACACTTACCTATGAACATGCCAATTACAATAACTTCTACAAGATCTAGCAATATTTTTTGTATCATCAGCATGACAGTCAACAAAATCCTGAAATTAATTAGCATACTATGAGATTACTTTGCTCTTTACATCTCCTCAGAACTTGCGTCAATTATTTCTGCTACAGAAGCCCTGCACACACAATAGTCTCAGTATTATTAATGTACATAGATTAATACTAGGCTAACTGCCCTTGTGGGCCATTTTAAGCCTAGCCATTTAACCCATGTGAGAATCAAACCCTGCACATTGTGTCTGTATGGCAAATATCTTATCCATTATGCCAACCTCGTTCTACACACAGTTTATTACACTTACAACATAAAAAAAATAAATAATGAGTCCACCATTTCACAGCAGCATATTAAGCTGTTGCTGGAGTTTGGACTGAAAGTAACCTGAAGGTTGCCATTAATTTACACTTGCTAAGCAGGACTTTTGCTGTTTTTCGAGTGTAAAATAAAAAAAGTACAGTAAACAGCAAACTGGTAGGTGGCTTTGCTCTTGTACAACATGAAAATTAATGTACAGATGCCTCCATGAAGGATTAACAAGAGGGCTGATGGAGCTTCACCTCCAGGCCCCATGTCTGAAATGGGCACCACTGTTTCTACTCTCAGTTTGCCTGAAATCCTCTGTGACAGCCACACAACATAAATAGGACCTTCATAGCTTTCAGCTCCAGCTTCGCAAGGTCCATAGTCTGGCATGTTCAACTTCTAGTCCCATAAATAAATGAAAGGAGAGACACAGAAAAGAACAACAACAAAAAAAAGAACAGGCTGAAGAACAGGTCAGGCAGATTTAAAAATTCACCTATAGGTACTTTGTCAGAAATGTTGGGAGATCAAATGGCTGTAACTAAGAAAATGATTCTTTTGAGCTGGGACACAGGATCTGAATTGCCTAGATATAGTAAGGTTTTACTAAGTTTAATGTTATATGTTACTGGCAAATTAAAAAAGCAATTACTAGAAAATGGAAATCAAAAGCTAAACCAGTTGCAATTCAAGTACTAGATATTGTGAAGGAGGCAACAGAATTGGAGGCATACCTCTCAACCTGTAAGCACAAGAAATCTGGGTAACGACAAACATAATGGGGGGGGGTTAAAGGTCCAAAAATAGGGACAATTTTTAAATATATCTCTTATAAACTTAGAAAGTCAATATACTAAAAGGTTTTGAATTAACAAACATTTTTTGAAGGATATGAAGTCTGAAACTCAAGTGATTTTTGTTACTTATTAGAGAATGGACAACTTGTAGATCTGAACCCTGATTGGAGAACAAACGTTCTCCAACAGGGTGTTAATCTACAGGTAGTGCCCGCTGAAAAAATGAGCCCACCATTTCACAGCAGCGTATTAAGCTGTTGTTGGAGCTTGGACTGAAAGTAAGCTGAAGGTTGCCATTAATTTATACTCGCTAAGCATCACTTTTGCTGTTTCGCGAGTGTAAAATAAAAAAAAAAGAAAAATTAAAAGAAAAAGAATAAAAAAGTTTGTGTGTTTAAAAGTTTCAAAACTTCAATCTTACGGTCTCGACTATATGAAGTTTGAAGTTTTGAAACTTTGAGCTTCCAAAGTAGGCCCATGCCTGCAATGTACCTGACAGCTGGCCTATGGCCCCTATAAAGATAGCTAGATTGCATGAGGTCCCTTAGTTTTGTAAATACTAATCCCAGATCTGAGCCTGCAGTGATTTTCTTCTGCAGTTAAGCATCTAGTTAATATCTCCCTCTGTCAAGGATGGGAAAGCTTTGACAGATTTGCGTAAAGAGTATTTTCTTCTACCACTCTAATTTTAGAATGCTTAATTGCAAAGCTCACATGCTAACGTTTTTGCTTGCTTCTTTTAAAAATATGAGGAACATTACCATCACTTTTCTTCCTTTGTAAACCCTGAGGTGTTGCATTCTCTCCTTGACAGGGAGGTGGTATTTGAACCACCTACTGCTGAAGTCATAAAAAATGTTATGAGAGAAGAAAAATTATTCAAGGGGTAACTAATTTTTTTCAGCCTTCCTTTTTGGAGTTTGTTCAGTGTTTTTGCCCTTTTGCAGGATTACACAAAAAATTTAAACAGATTTAGCTATCTTTAGGCAAGCAGATGTTCAAGAGGAAAGTCCTAGAAGTCTGATAGGCTATCTGCAAATCCCCCTTTCCACCCTGACAATCCTTAATTAGTCCCCTATTTCTGTATGTGGATTTCTCTCTTTGGCAACACTCCATCAGGTGTTCTGATGGTTGTTGGAGTCTCTTCATCTTTTTTCAGGAATTTCCTCCTCCTCCTCCTCATCATCATCATTATCGTCGTCATCCAGATCAAACATCTTTATTGCCCCCTATCTTTTAGCATCTGCTGGCTGTAGAGGTAATATAACCTGTCCTCCCCTTACAAGGACAGTTTTATTCTAGGATATTTGTAATATCAAAGAAAGAAACTTCATGAAGACCAGTCCCTAGATCTTTCCTTTCTTGATCAGTTTGTACATGTTCCAAATTTCTAAATGTTATCCCTTCACAACATGTTAACTCTTATTTCTCCTTTCAGATTTTTGGCAATGTTAGATTTAAAAGATGTTTATCATCACATTCAGATAACCACAATTTTCAAATGTTTTTAAAGGTTTTCTGTGTGTGGATCACACTTTCAGTTCTCTGCATGTTATCCTCCAAAGGTGTTCACAAAGTGTCTAGCTTCAGTGACAGCCTATTGCAGATAGCAAGGTATTCACTTTATTTTAATTGACTTGTTTATCTTTGCAAAATTTGTTTCAGTGTCAGAAATCTCTCACTTGGGGAAACAGATCGACCTCTTATATGGACTTTCCGGAAGAACAGTCAAAATTCTTAGCTTATTCAATCCCATAGAACGGCATTCCTAGGATATCCCCTGGATACTCCTGTTCAAAGAGCTTTTCTCCAGCAGGATAAAGTAGATCTATTTCTAGCTCTATCGCTGAGTCTTTCCACTCAGTCCACTACTTCTATAAAGGAATTTCTCAGTATTTTAGGATTCAATGCATCTATTATTTTCATGATTCATCTGGCCAGACTCCACATAAAATGTATAAAAAAAAATAATTGGTACCTAAAATCTGTATGTCCCAACATCAACATTCCTGTGACCTTTTACATTTCAGAGACCACTTTTATTTGAATCCAGGTCTTCCTTTCTACCTTTCAGTTCCAAAACAGTCTGTAACAAAAGATGCCTCGGACTCTTTTTTGAGGGGGGGGGGTCCTCTGAACCTCTTCTCTCTCTCCCATTCTCTGTCTTGCTGTCTGTCCACTGCTCTCAGTATGCCTACCTTCCCCTTAGCAGGTGAGAAGGCCAGGTCTGTCCCTCACTTCCTTCTTTTTAATGTATAGTATACAAAGGATCCTTTGCCCTCCCCCTTGTCTCTCTTCTGCCTACTTCCATTCAGTTTGTGGCTTTACTGTTGTTATCAACTTTGCTGTCCTTCTACTTGTCTTCTTATAATGTGCCTCCTCCATCTCCCCATGCCCTCCCTTAGAGCTAACAGGACAATATCTAAGCCATGATCAGCTCATAAACTGTATGGAAACTAAAGTAGGAGCTGATCATACTGCATACAAGAAAAGGATGTGGCTGAAAAGTCTTTTCTAGGAGTTTGGCTAGTTGTGGGAGTATGGAAATAAGTTAATAGTTGGAATAATCAGTAAATTTGCATCTTTTATGAAGAGCTAAAACAAGAGATTTTTATAGTATCAGGATACAACCTTCAGTTATACTTGTAATGGGAGAAATGGAACAAGGCATGCTAGTTTACAATATGTCATTTGACTGTACTTAAGATAAATAACTAGCAAGGCATATAGTTCAGTTTTCACAACCGTTTGGTAAGATATAGCAAGGAAAGTATTTTCAGTCTGAAAGTGGTTTGGTTATGACTTAAGGCACTTAAACAGAGGACTGGGGATTTGATATGTCAAAAAATTAAAGGACAGCAAGGTCTTCTATTATTTTGGAAGGTGAGGAATGTCAAATGAGGTTTATCGGTGCATAAGTTCCTGTTCAAAATTTTCTAGAGTCTTTATGGCATATCTTTTTACAATCTGTTAGTCTAGAAGTTAGAAGTATATTTTTTGGCACACCTGTACAGCTGAACAGGTCCCACTCCCTAAAACTCCTCTCCCATTCCTTAAACCTAAAACTCCTTTCCCTACACTCTAACAATAATGCTCCATTCCCTAATCCTAAAAGTCCCACCCTGCTCCCTAAATCTAAATCCTCTTCCTGATTGCTGCCCTAGTCTACATTCCCATCCCACAGCTGTTTGCCTGTACTCATATTTGAGTCTGAGTGCTAGCAGCAGCCTGCATGAGCAACAAGACCCTCACATCCCTGGCTTTGAGACAGTGGTCTTAGAGCACTTGGGACTAGAACACTTATTTTTATTTATTTATTTATGTTTATTTATTGCATTTGTTGACTGGGAAAGCCCAACTGATCACAGAGTCCCATCTTCAGTGGAGGCCTGGGAGAAGAGCTCCAAATAATGCATATTAGATAAAAATGCGTACATAGTGTAGAAAAAATAGCATTTTACAAGTGTATACATAGCCTACTGAATAAAGACATTTCCCAACAGTTTATACATAATATAGAAAAGTAATTCAATAGTATTTTGAAATGTCTGCAAAATAATGGAGTCATTGCAGATAGTGCAGTACTGCACTGATGCAGATTATCGTTTTGAGCAAAGGAAATCAATGAGCATAATTCAGTAGGCATGCATTGCAGTATTTTAGTAGCACTGCAGATACAAAGACGTTTATTTCAGTGGCCCAGTAATATACTTCTGTAAGCAGTGTCAAAATAGCAATGTCTTTTGGCTTTTCCCAGTTAGGGGTCACCACAGCGGAACTCTGGGTCCGCTAATGATGGGCAGTGGATTTTTTTTTTATGGTGCCGAGTTGCCAGCTCGATGCCCAACCTTCAAAGAAGGCACACCCATTCATGCACGCACCTACCTGCATGTCTTTAAATATCACTCGACCGTGGGGAGGACATGCAAACTCCACACAGAAGGCGCTCCAGCCGAGAATCGAAACGGGAGAACCTCTTGCTGTGAGGTGACAACGCTAACCGCTGCACCACCGCGGACTATATAAACAGTGTCATAATAAAGACACAAAATTGAAATACAACTGCAGAAAAGTAGCTTTCTCCTGTGCTTTAGACTTTTTTAGGCTAGTCAGCAGCAGGTGTAGAAGACTAAGGACTGATCAAAGAAGAAGGACTAAATGTGATTAAAATGGGTTGTGGGTTGGTCAAATTGTTTAGAAATGTAACTTACAGGCAAAAGCTACAGGGTTTGATTCTCAGCAAGGGAAATTGGCCAGCTTAATAATGGTCCACAAGGGCAGCTAGACCACTACTTACCTATGAACCTATGAAAATGTGAAGAAGCAGGAGATGGAGGGAAAAATAAGGTTTTACAGGTGATTGTAAGATGGATGAAGTGATTAGGAAAGTGGGGAGGGTTAGTAGTCAGTTATGGCAAGTCGGTGAGAGTATAAACAAGAAGGGTTATGAGAAAGAGATGAGAGGGCAGTAGTTAAGGGAGGATGAAGTGTGGAATTATGGTTTAGTGTAAGGATACTTATCCAGGGTTAATGTATGGGCAGAGCTAGAGATTCTGCAGGTGTAATTTTAGCTTCTACTTAAAATATTTGAGATGTCATTCCAGTTTTAGAGAGAGTAGTATGGTGTTCCATGCTTTGGTGACATAGTCTGAGAACAGACTGTTAACAGGTGTATTGTTGGATTTAGTGCTGTGGACCTGCAGCATTTGGGTTGAGCAAAGGGGTCTATTTGGTTTGTATGATTGGATTAGAGATGACAGAGATGGACAATTTGCAGATTTATAGATGAAGTTATGAGTAGTCACAAGTTGGGAGTAAGACAGCAAGGGGGTAGGTTGAGCCAGTTTAGTTCTTTGAGTGCTAGGCAGTGGTGGAATTTTTGTGAGTAATTTACTGCAAACTTTGCTACTTTGTGACAGCATTATTCAGGTTTTGAGAGCTGTGAGACTTGGAAGTTGGTGAAAATAGGGACTAAGTAGGGAACTGCTAGGAGTAGTGGGGTAGAAGCTAAGTGTTTTCTTTTTTTATTGCATCAACCTGGTTGTTTTCTGGCTTGGTCTGTAGAACCTGCAAAATGTGTAAGACTATGTAGCCAGTTGTGGACCTAAGGTTCAAAGGTTCATAGGTGTTTACTAGGCTAATGACCACAGGGGCCTTTTTAAGCCTAGCTATGCATCCCAAATCTCTTTACAAGTTCTGATACCCTTGATAAGTGTAAGTATGGGCCTGAGAGATGAACCATTTACAGGTTACCTGTTTGCATCAGAGACATAAGTGCCAAACCAGGGATGAATTTCCGGTTTCCCATCAAATTGTTCAAGTTGCACTTGAATTGGATTAGGGGGAACTCTGCTTCACATGAATGTGAAGCCTGTTCCATAGATGGGGTAGTCTCTGGGATACATACCTATCTCTCCAGCAGGTCCTATTTATATCACAGGCAAGGCTTAAGTCTTTAAAATGGGTAATTCTGGTACTGTTTGTTTTGTGGATATGCAGGAGGTCCATTAGAGTGGGGTCTGACAATGTCCTGTATGTCAGGCATAGATCTCCCCTCAAAAGCCTGTAGGCGACAGAATGCAGGAATAAGGCCTTGAGGTGGTCTGCATAGGACATATTACTTACGCCCTGTATTCTTTTAGTGAGGAACCACTGTGGACGTTCCAGTTCTTGGATAAGCCTGGTTAGGTACGTACATGTACTCAATGATAGGTCAGATGAATGCCGAATACAGTGGAATAATGACTTCCATGGACTTAGATGCCATACCATTGTTTATAAGTTGCACAACATAGAATGATTTCCTCACCACTGTAGACACATGATGATCAAAGCGTAGATTACTATCTGTGTGTGTCCCTAAGTCCCTGACTATTGGGTCAACTCTAAGGGGTGTGTTGTCAATGTGATAGTTACCAGGGATGGATGACTTCTCAAAGGATACTATAATGCATTACTTGGCATTTAGTTTTAGTCCATGACTCTGACACCAGTAGTTTGTCTGTGTCAGCCCCTCCTGGAGAACATTTGTGTCAGTGTGAGATTCAATGAGAGCTACTAATTTGCAATCATCTGCAAATTTAGCCAGCCAGAGATCACTGACATTGGCCTTGACTTCTGAGAAGTAATTGCCAAAAAGGAGCAGTCCAAGGATTGATCCCTGAGGGACTCCACTTGTGATTGGCCTCTTTGTAGAGGTAGACTCACCAATTCTAACTTCCTGGGTCCTGTCTGTGAGCCAGTTGGCTATCCACCGGGTGACATACAGGTTTGTACCTAACCTCTTGGGTTTGTCAACAATGCCTGAGTGAGGTATTGTGTCAAATGCCCTGGCTAGGTCAAGGTAGGCAGTGTGAACAATTTTGCCCTAATCCATTGTTTTGGTGACCTGCTCAAAGACATTTACCAGGTTGAGTAGGCATGATCTGCCCTTGACGAAACCAAACTGGGTTGGGTCCAGTGTCTGGAGGTTTACTATAGCTCTGTTGATCATCTCCATGATAATTCTTTCCATGGCTTTACATATAGGACTAGTGAGACTTATGGGTCTGTAGTTTCCAGGGTCTGTAGATGGCCCTCCTTTGTTTAGAGGGATAACTGTTGCCTTTCTCCATTCATGAGGCACGAAGCCTGTTTGGAGGCTACAGCTAAGTAGTAATTCCAGAGGCCCTGATAGGTCATGTTTCATGCTATTTAGAAGGCATACTGGGATACTGTCTGGGCCCACTGATGCAGTGAACATGGTCTTAGAGAGAGCATTAAGGACCTATTCCCTAGTGATAGTAGGGGGAGTTATATCTGATGATATTTCATGAGGGAAAGTTGAGGGGGAGAGAGGAGTAAAGTTGGAGCTGTATTTATCAGCCAGGAGGTTTGCTATATCTTCTGGCTCAGTATAGGTGATTCCATTTACAATGAGCTCTGCACACAATTGTGTATTGCCTTTAAGGTTGCAGACATAGCTAAAGAATGCTTTGTGGTTGTCCTTGGCATGGGAGGCTAAACATACCTCAAATTTGGCTTTGGTAGACATTATTTGTTCTCTGAGTTGTTTGTTTAGTTTAATGAGAGTACTTTTATTCTGCTGGGTACTGCACCTCCTAAATTTTGCCATGATTTTCTCCCTCCTGTTTTACGGCCGATTAATTTTGTGATTCCACTAGGGTGGCTTGTTTTTTGAATTGCTTCTGTACTTCTTGCTGGTGGGAACAGCTGCCTCTATGCAGATATTAACATGCTTTTACAGTGTTTCTGTGAACAGTTCTGCAGAGGCAGAAGTGTTCTCAGGGTTTATAGGGGCTTGAAATGTTGCCAGGTTCTCACTTAATAGCAGAAGGTAGCCTTAGAATAGTTCCTGAATACTCCCGGTTTAGCTGAGGGACCAGGTTTTATTTTTACTTCAAAGGAGACCATTTTGTAGTCTGACCTTACCAGGGAAGGCATTACAGTAGGGGGTGTGCAACTGTCTCCCATATTAGTGAGGACCAGATCCAGTATGATTGCACCCCTGGTTGGAATACTGACTAACTGGTCCAGGGAGTTTGTGTTTACAAAATCCAGGAATCTCTGTGCATGCACGTTTGATATTGTATAGGATTCCCAGTTAATAGTGGGGTAATTAAAGTCACCCATGGAGATGGCATTGGGTTGGATGGTTAGTGTTTCTAATAAGTTTAAATACATGGTATGGGTTTCCTGGGTCATAGAGGGGAAACCTACAGCTTGCAAGGAAGTGATATTGGAATTTACCTATGGTGATTTGAACATGGAGCTGCTCAAGTGCATTGTCTTGTTTGACCAGCCTTGATGTATATTTATTTTTGGTGTAAATAAAGACACCTCCACCTTTAGTCCCTGCCTGTGAAGTAGCTGGTCTAAATGTGTGGAAAGCATTATAACACTGCACTGTTGGTGTGCTATCTGCAGGTTTAAACCGTGTCTCAGAGACAGCACAGACATCAGCGTTCTCTAGGGTACAAAGAGCTTCCAGGGAGTGGATTTTTTTTGTTTAGACTCCTAGCATTGAGCAGTAATACCTTTAGATTATTATGGCTTAACATACTTTCAGATCTCTGAGTTTGTGTATGAAAATGTCACTGGGTATAGCATTAAATGCTTTAGCCAGATCTACGTAAAGTGCTTGACAGATAAACCTTCATTCAGAGAAGCCCTGATTATGATCTAAGTAACCTATATTCAACCAGCATCACAGGCATTGGAGGGACCAGATGAGAGAGGATGGTCTTGAGCAGCCAGAAACAGCTCACCCAACCTGGAGGGAGGGAGGCAGCTAGGTCCACCATTGTAGTTACTCCTATAGGTAGGTGGGTGATCAGTCATGGAGGACACTATACAGGTGTGCACTAATGCAGCTGGGAAAGTACTACTGAGTCAGAGAGATAAGCAAAAAAACACAGACATAAGGCCAATGTTCAAAAAAGTGTACCAAAAATATTTAAATAAAAAACAAGAAAAACACACCAATGCAGTATTCTCTCCTCTAGCGCCTCGGCTGTAAGCCTTTAACACAGTACAAACAACTTCCAACCCCACTGCATATTTATACATCACTAAGTACTGGAGAGGGGATTAGGCTGGACAGGGGACCAGTATAAGCCCATGATCTGGTCTGTTATCTAGTATCTAACGCTTTCCTAATACCCAATTCTTCCCTTCCATGTGAATTAGTGGAGTGATAGGGCTTCCCTGATGGGAAAGAATGAGCCATAGCATCTTACTTAGTTTGTGGATGCCTGACTCTCGCCCTTGAAAGGAATGAATGAGCCGATGTGGTTCAGGAAAGGGAGAAACTGGGCATGTCCAGTAGCATGGATTAAAACATTTGGTGCAGGGGTTTAAAACTATGACCTGCTAGAATTAGACGCTGCAGCAGATTTGATTCCCATAGCATTAATTTGCCTACAGTGTCACTCTGAGCAAGTTACTTAGCCAGATATTGCTCGGGGTAACAACTGAAAAGGGATTGTGTGTCACAGGGGCTTATCTGCTTAACAAATATTTTTTTTCATCTAGTGCAGCAGTTAGACTGTCAAAAAATGATTGAAGTTAAGGATACAAGATCTACCTCTGAGAAAAACATATTTGGTTAGGTCATAAAGAAAGTTTCCTGTTTCTTTCTGAATAAATACTATGTCTCAATCCCCTTGCACAATATGCTTGTGAGAGTAATTCATCTGTAACTAGTACAGTGGAGTTCACTGGGACCATACTATCTGGCTTCCAGATATTAAGAATATAGCCAGGTTTTAGCATTCTACTTATTTATTTATTGTTTTCCTCTGAACCAATTGATTATAGCTTTTATATGATAAATTGCTCACCAAATTTTAGCTAACACACTGCTAAATACATTTGGACTTGCACATGGATATTTTGTTCTTCCCTGGTAGTATTCCACAATAATTAGAAGTCCAGATCATTATAGGTAGATATTTCATTTGGGAGAGAACTTTGCAACATCACTGGATGTTTGTAGAGAAATCTGGCCTGATGGAACTGAAGAAGAATGTCTAATTCAGGTGAGAAGTGTGTCTGCAGTTTGGCAGGAACAAGAAATTATTCCTTTTATGATTAACATCTTTGATTTGGAGGACAGCTTAGTTCGGCATAAGGGAGGACTTACTATGAATGCATCTGTGTTATTTGAAGGGGAGTTTTGAAGCATTATATGGAAAATAAATGCATTCTGTGCCATTGAATCTGTCCAGTCTATTTTTTATTTCTTTAACTGAAATATACAGAAAATAATATGTATGAAGCATTTTTCTTATTCAGTTTAAAACATTGTCACAACTATTGTTGATAGTAACTGGGTCATTATTTTTAGGTGCACTGTAGCTGTCTGTGGTTTCATATAGTGAACCAGCAAGTGAATACCTGCAACTGATGAACTCTGATAACATTTTGCTGTACACTAACAATTATATTTTCTTACCTACTGAAGTTGGAATATGCAACTGCCTGACTGCTTGTCATTTTATTTTTGATTATTGATATAAACAGGTTGACATTTTCTACACTTTCTACCTCTTCTCCATCAAGAATGAAATGATTGGTTTTGGCAGTTATCTGGATCTTTGATTTTTTCATGTTGAGGTGCAAAGCCATTTTGAGAATAGGTTGTTTAATCTTGATAAGCAAATATTTCAGACCACCTTCACTCTGTCAGTAATGTGGCATTGTCAACATAGCAAAGATTGTTGATAAATATTCCATAAATTTTCACACCTCAGTTTTCTTTATAGATGATTTCAGATTCATGATTTAGTGATATTAAATAAGAATGAACACTCTGCTTGTTCAGAAATAAACCAACTTTAGTTTAAATTATCTGATTATTAATTACATCACAGCTAAAATGGATACAATTCTCCGATGTAATCTAATAATTGATGTTAAGGTAGAAAGTGATCATCACCTGCTAATATCAGAACTCAAAAGGAATAAATCATAAAAAGCAGTTCAAGGTACAATTCTAAAACAAAGATAGTGCCACCTGGTAAATGAAAACAAAATTATATTCATCTGAAAAGACTTCTAAAATTCAAGATGATATAATTGGATACATAAAGGAGTCTAGGTAAATGCTTTGGGTAATGCAAGGAAGAACATAATCAAGCAAGCCACTGTTAAAGGGATAAAACAAATGACAAAGACAGGTAATCTCCCCTAAAGCAGAACAGATTAATAAGGTGAATCATTAGTGGTTTGTTCAGGAGTGCTTAATGATGAAAAATAAGGGAATTTCTTTAAAGACCTGGATTATTTCTTTTTTTTTTCCATAATAAATCTTTATTGTTATATTATTTTCAAACACAAGTAAGATCAAAAATAACACATATTCACAAATCAAACATTAACTAATATCACTAATAACCACACTCTATATACAATATTTACAAGAATGCTTCCATGTAATACATTTAAATATAAAAAAGCATAAGAGTAAATGCAAGTAATAGACAGTTGATTACTAAATTCTCTCCACACACATAAATAATTATTAATATTTCCAAGTTGAAAATACTATGCTAGTATAATATTAAAAATCTGTTCCCAAATTTTTGGATTATTAACATTTTTATTTTGTGGGTTTAATAGTAATTTATGAGCCAATATATGTTTTGTTGCTAGAACTCTAAAGTTCTGCCATGAAGTTTTAGATGGGTCTAACCAATTTGAAGCTATATAAAGTTTCATTAATAGAAAAATATTAATATATATAATAATTTGTGATTTAGGGATCTCTTTTGGGGGAATATGCAGAATCATAAATTTCCATGATAACGTTGTACTTTGGTAACCCACCTTCTGAAGTTGACTCTTAAGGGAATTCCAAAGTTTGAAAATACATTTACAACTCCAGAACATATGAAGAAGATCAGCTGGTTGATTCTTACAATATGGACAAGTTGGTGAATTTTTGGGATTAAATTTATGCAGGGTAAGGCGTGTATAATATGCATTGTTCCAAATCATCAACTGGTTAGATATTAATTTTTGAAGAGAAGTAGATTTGATGGTCAAGTCAATTGCTTTTAACATATTACTTCTATCTGTCAGTAAAATTTTCTCTTCCCAGTAGTTTGATAACAAAATTTTATTATGAAATTGAAATTCTTTAATTAATTGATTTGCTGTTGTGATATATTTAAGATCCTGTTGGAGAGCTTGCCACAACAAAGAGCATCTATTAATAGCCTCTTCTTCTGGTTTAAAACTTTTAAAATAGCTTATAGTGAGTTCTCTAATTTGTCTCAGAATAACCAGATACTTTTTAGGTAAGTTAAGTTCTTGTCTTATTTGGTTGGCCGAACTGTCAAGATGTTTATATATATCAATCAAAGTTAGATTAACTATCAATGGAAACTTGTTGAGATCAATTAGTTGATTATTCAATTTTAAATTAGGATTCTTATGAAAGGGTAGAAAAATCATCATATGTTGAACCAAATCTAATGAATGAAATATGTAAAGAAAATATGTTCGTTTTGATGTGTTCAATAATCCCATAGAATTTCAATGTATCCTTACCTAAAAAAAGTATTGCTTTAGGATTGATATTTAATTTTAGAATATATTTATAATTCAGAACTACCCAAAGTGGTGTCCACTTAGTATTATTTATATCATAATTGGCAATTCTTAAAATTTTATTAGAATTTACAATTAAATAATACATTTCAAAATTAGGTAATTCCAG
This sequence comes from Protopterus annectens, assembly GCF_019279795.1. Lineage (NCBI taxonomy): Eukaryota > Metazoa > Chordata > Ceratodontiformes > Protopteridae > Protopterus > Protopterus annectens. The sequence continues at coordinate 263,929,022 of NC_056733.1, forward strand.
TCCTCCTCTATTTTTTGGGGTCATTAATTTATCATAAGATATCCTGGTTTTCTTTGGTTCCCAAATGAATTTAGCTAATTCTTTATGAATCTTTTTAAAAAATGTCTTCGAAAGTAATAAATTGGCTGACCTAAAAATATACAATAATCGTGGTAATATGTTAATTTTGATAATTGAAACTTTTGCTAACATTGGCAGTCGTAAATTTTTCCATCTCCCAAAATCCGAAATTACCTGGATTATTTCTGATAACTGGGTGGATTACCTTGTAGTAAAGGAAAATAAAATAAGAGTACAAAAATATTTTTGCCACCTTTCACCACCTACGTAACCTAGCCAAAAAAATAAATCAAATAAGACAAAAAAGACTACTACACAACCTCCCAAAATAAGTACTAGAATAATCCTCAAAAGTTATGGCAATCTATCAACAACCTGCTAAAACCTGAACGCATCACTACTCCAACCCCAACCACCCAAAATTCCTCTGATGGCATCGCCTCACACTTCACCTCCCATTTTATTAACTCCATCCTATCCCTGGTTGTTTGTCTTTTCGGCTTTTCCTGGTTAGGGGTCGCCACAGCGGAACTCCGGTCCACTAATGATTGGCAGTAGATTTTTTATTGTGCCGAGTTGCCAGCCCGACACCCAACCTTCAGCGAAGGCAAGCCCATTCACGCATGTCTTTCGGAGGCTACTCGACCACAGGTAAGACATGCAGATTCCACACAGATGGCACTCCAGCCATGAATCAAACAGGAGAACCTCTTGCTGTGAGGCAACAATGCTATCGCTGTACCACCACGGCTTCCTCCATCCTATCCCTGGTACACACCAATAATATCGCCCTGCAATACCTACCTTCACACTCCACAAATAATCTCAACTCATTCTACTTTAAACCTGTCCAAACCAGTACCATTTGGAAGTTACTATCACAAGTGAAAGTCACAGCTCTAGCCACAGATCAACTTCCTGACGACTTTCTCAAAACAGCAGCAGGCATCATCTCTTTTCCAGTATCCATCTTAATCAACAGGTCCATTGCCAAACAATACATCCCCAAATTATGGAAAATATAAGTCATAATCTCTCTTCACAAAGAGGGCACATCTACCGAACTAAACAACTATCGGTCAGTCCATAGCCATTCTCTCTCCTTGTGCAAAAATTCTAGAAAAATGCATTCATGCACAACTTCTCCATTACCTACTAAATAACAACTTACTGTCCTCTTCCCAACATGTTTTTTGTCCAAAGCACAGCACTGCCAACACTCTACTCAGCCTTACTAATACTATCAACTTTTGCCTCAAACCTCCTATCCAAAATATACCACTGCAAAGCACTGCAGCACCTAAAATAGCTTGACCTCCCCAACCTACTTAACTTTAACCAATGAAGCTTCACCCGCAGCATCTTCCACCACCCCAATAACTGCCCTGCTATGAAAGACCTTGTTTAACCCTACTCTGGTGCTTGCTCATTAAGATCCCCCAACAAAAACCTACTAAAAGTAACCAAATCTAATAACAGCTTTAGAGACTCCCTTTTCTCTAATAGAATATCTACACTTTGGAACTCATTACTGCAATAAATATGTAATGCAACCCGTACTCATACATTCAAACAATTACTAAAAGATCATCTCACCAACAAGTGGCTACAGTATGTGCCTGTACCAATCCAGGCTAATATTATGTCATTGTTCCTCTACTATCCTCTTTCATCCCTATCAATTACCATTATTGTATTATGGATTGTATTGTTACCTACCTAACCCTAAAACATCTCTGATATTAACCACCTAGTATCTCAACTAACACTTCCTATCCCCTCCATCTCTCATTCACTTCCTCCCAAAATCTTTAGTATATCATAAACTAGCAAACAGCATAGGAACCTTATTTTGGTATATCTAATACTCAGTTTGTATAATAGGCACCCCAAGGCATTCTAATTTTTGTATCAAAATGTTATTTGATCTGTTTAGCTTTTGTCATATGATTAACTTACCTACAACACTGATTTGAATTATTATTGTCTTTAGTGTTAATACTATCTCCATGTTAAATTTTTACAACTGTATGTAAATATTTGCTTGCAGCTTTCACCCTGGCCCTCTGCTGAAAACGAGTGAGTGACCCAGTTGGACATTCCTGGTAAACAAATATAAACAAGTAAATAAATACATTTTGAAATTTAAAAGAATTCAATGTACCAAATCAAAATTGGGAAGAGTGCTAAAAGTAAGTGAAAGTAATAATAGCTACTGCATTTTCTGGTACCATTTAACTCTCATATTAGGAAAGTAACCAGAACAAGGTATCTTTTTTTTTGTTTTTTGACTGTGAAGAATTGTACTCTTATATTAAGGATAAGTTTAAATCAAATGGCAAATGGCGTAACAGAACAGTTTTAGTTAACAGTTTTGCAATGCAGAACATTAGTAATCAGGTAAGGAAACAGAAAGTTCCAGAGATGGTCAATGAATTATTTAAAGCAGCTCCCTGGAAAGGAATTACAATACTTTGTGTATTTCAAAACAGTAACAGGAAAATATTGGCCGTGAATTGTCTAAAAGTGAATTCAGTGGTTCCCAAACTTCTTCGATTCTCAGCTCCCTTGTTGAATCCAGGTTTTCCCAAGGCGCCAGCCCCCCATCAAATTCTAACAAGTATACTTTGTGAAATAGCTAAATAGGAAATAGAATATTTGTTTCTAGGTAGCTAATAATCTTAGCTTGCGTGGTGAAAACCCTGCATTCGTACAGAGTAGAAAATTTCCATAATGATTTTAAAAGTTGTTTTTATGCTTTATTTTTTATTTTGGCATTTTCTATTTTTTTGCTTTTAAGAGTTATTAATTAACTTTGTTTTTTCTTATCACCTATCTTGGGGTCCTGTCAGTTCTTGAACTGTCTGACAGTGTACTTTGCCTTTGTTCACTCACCAAGCAGTATTGGTATGCTATCTAAAACTATATATTGCAAACTAACTGGAAGATCTGGGTGGAGATGGGGTGACTGCTGCTTCCCCATCATTTGGTTGGATGTACAGAGGAGAAGGCATTCTGTTCCTCTTACCATTCTGTTAAAATACAGATAATCTGATAACTGAAACATAAACATGTAAAGGGGCTGCTGTAACTGTGGAAACCGAAGAGCAGGATGTTGATCAACAGCACAACAGACTAAGTCTGAATGATGACATTGGTGGCAAAGAGCAATTCAGGATTACAGGAGGAAGAAAACAGCAGGAGTTTACTTAATGTTTGGAAATGGGAAGCAGGAATGTCTGCAATGCAGTAAAGCACCATTAAAAAAGCAATGGAGAAAGCCCAGTCATCTTGGGGCATTGGGCATAGGAACAATGAATCAATCAAATCAATCAATAAATAAATAAATAAATGTAGGCGTTTAATGTTATCAATACGCAACTGGGAAATTGAGACGGGCACATCACTAGTTCAATCTGCAACATATCACCTTTAATAATGTTCCGCTAATAAACAAAATATATATTTTATAAACTAATGCCCCACAGACATGATGACACTTGGCATATCTCTAAAAGTAGTAACCATGACTGCCAATTTCAGCTCTAATAGCTTATCTAAAAAAGACCAGAAAAAATTCAGCAAGATGCATACCCTTTTCTGCTTACCTTCTTTGTTTATTTTAAAAAGAAACATACATGTATATATACATACATAAGCAATTAAAACTGTTCAAGTTTGTACAAAAAAGTAAGCCAGCATAGTAACTTATTTCTATGAAGCAGATCCATTTGTCACTTCTGGAACTTTTATAACCATGTGCCCTTTCTGTTCTTGGAATGCAGGGGGACTGCTACTAAAAACTATTCACATAAAAACCTTGCGAAAAGAAAAAAAATCTCAATCACACAGCAATTCAAAAAAGTAATTTGCAATCACTGCTTTAACAATAACGAACCCAAGGAAAAAGATGTGCTCAGAGTCACATAGGATACAATGAATGGACCCTGAAGAATTCATGGCACTATTTTACATTAAAACAGCGTAGTCTTAACCAATCATTGTGATCTGTAGTGAGAGTAGGGAACAGGTGGAGGAGACCCTGGAGAGATGGAGATATGCTCTAGAGAGAAGAGGAATGAAGGTCAGCAGGAATAAGACAGAATATATGTGTGTGAATGAGAGGGAGGATAGAGGAATAGGAGTAGAGGTGGCGAAGGTGGATGAGTTTAAATACTTGGGGTCAGTAGTTCAGAGTAATGGTGAGTGTGGAAGAGAGGTGAAGAAGAGAGTACAGGTGGGATGGAGTGGGTGGAGAAGAGTGACAGGAGTGATTTGTGATAGACGAGTACCTGTAAGAGTGAAAGGGAATGTCTACAAGAGGGTAGTGAGACCAGCTATGTTATATGGGTTGGAGACAGTGGCATTGACAAAAAGGCAGGAATTTGAGCTGGATGTGGCAGAATTAAAGATGTTAAGATTTGCACTTGGTGTGACGAGGGTAGACAGGATTAGGAATAAGTATATTAGAGGGTCAGCCCAGGTTGGAAGGTTTAGAGACAAAGCCAGAGAGGCACGATTACGTTGGTTTGGACATGTCCTGAGGAGGGATGCTGAGTATATTGGGAAAAAGATGCTAACGATGAAGCTACCAGGTAACAGGAAAAGAGGAAGGCCTAAGATAAGGTTTATGGATGTGGTGAGAGAGGACATGCAAGTGGTTGGTGTGACAGAGCATGATGCAGAGGACAGGAAGAAATGGAAACAGGTGATCTGCTGTGGAGACCCCTAACGGGAACAGCTGAAAGAAGATGATGAGTCTTAACCAATCATTTAGACTGGTTTACTGCAAAAACAAGCGCCTCTTGAATTCATCACAACTCCCGTTCTCACTGTCGTTTACCATGCTGCAAACAGTTCTGAACCCATTACAACAACAAACTAATCTTCCACCCAACATTTCAACATAACCAGATCACGAAAGCAACAGCTGACCCATCTGTTCATTAAAGGAGGCGGACATTTCTGCAAACCCGCACCTACAGCAATGCTGTTTAATTAGGATTCCGGGTTACTCTGGTACTTCTCTGGGTTTTTATTAAGAGTGTGAATGGCCTACTAATTTGTCCAACAAATCTAAAAACTGGCAACTGGGACAAACTATATAACCTTTGTATCAGGTGATGGTCCCCAGACACAGCCTTCCATTCTGTTATCAAGTATCCAAAAAGCACTTGTGCTCTTGTGAAACACAGCAGTACAGCAACAGCAAAATAAAGAAGCTAACAAACAGCATGTCCAAATTGTCACTTCCAAAACATAAACAAAAGCACCATCCATACAAGACAACAGAGTGGAATTTTGTTTATAACAGTGCCACTTTTTTAAACACTAGCCAAGGGACTGGTAACATTTCAAAATGGAGCTGCTACTATCAGGAGAGAGAGAGACCGGACTAAGCTTCCCTTTGGCTAACAAGAGACCCCATCAGCAAAAGTGAACAGGACCTGCATTGTGAAATGAGGGCGGGGAACTGTAGCTGCAGCACTACTTACTCTGTCTGCCTTGCTCTGCCGCATCTCCTTGGCTCAGTAGTCCGACCGATGAAGGCAATGTAAGATGCCACTCTGGTTGTGGTAAACATTTCTGGCAGAAAGTGTGCAAGCATGGCAAAGGTTTAGCATTTTTACTCTGAAAGTTCTGCTTACAAACAGCGCATGTATCCAGTAGGTTTAGTGGATTCTCCTTTGTCTTTTCTCCCTGCTTTTGCCAGCTTTCGACCTCATTTTCTGTGTTTATTGCTGGATCCTGCCGAATCTCAGGAATATCCTCCATTTTACCTGCATCATTCTCAGCCGGTGGTTTCTCTCTGCCTACAGAGGGTAGCGATTCTCCGTGGGCTACGGGATCAGGCCCCTTACTCTTTACTGCCTCTATCCCACCAACCTAATCAACAGAGAGATGCTCCAACAACTTCCCTAACTCCTGCAGTTGCTTTGACACCACAGGAAGCAACCATAAACTCTCTTTCTGATTGGTTACATTGTGCATTTGTTCCTTCTGTAGTGAGCTCTTTCAGTTAGTAGATGAGATATAAAAAACTCTGCCTTTAAGCAGTTCTCTTAGCCTAGTTTTGTTGACCTTTATAAGTTGTGGTGGGAGGATTATACTAGTATTGCTTGTGACAGTAAGAGTAGATGTTGTAACCCTCCAGTTTATTGAAAAGCCATTTTAGTACTGTATTGATTCTTACCAAAACGAAACACAGAGAGGTTTTTCAGAAACGTTTGTATAGTAGAAGATGAAGATGCTAAGCAACTGTCAGGTAATTTTTGTATAAAATACAAGAATGCCAGGAACTTTTGGCTAACTGTAATTAATCAACTTTCCTCATTCGAGCTGTGTGTTTGTTTCTTTACAGAATCCTGTGTTCGGTCTGACTAGGGGTTAGGAAAGATTATCGTATCCAAGAGTTTCTGTATTTGTTTTGCAACCTGGTTACCTTTTAAGCAAAAGGAGAGTATATACACACACACACACACACACACACACACACACACACACACACACACACACACACACACACACACATGACTGAAAGACTAAAGCACTGTTTTTGTTGTGGCAATATTTTAATAGCCCTATATTTTCTAGTATAAGTGGCCTCAAAATAAACCACAAACTAATAAGCTTAGTAACTAAGCTTATTAGTTTGCGGTTTATTTTGCGGCTAAGCTTATTAGTTCACGGTGCCCCAGCGGCTCCCCAGGGCACCGTGGCGCACACTTTGGGAACCCGTGGTATACATCATTAATATCTTCTTCAAAAATTCTTCTAGCTATTAAAACTATTATTAACAAAATAAGACTGCTAAAAATAAATGCTAAACATAATCTGTTTTCAAGCAAACTATACAGAAGCATGTATAGTAACAAAAAGATTATCTGTTGCTTATTTTGATTTAGATGTGGGTTTTCAAAAAGCTGGGTAGATATAAATTATAAGAAATAATGAGAAAAACAAGGTATGTGACAACTACCTCTCCTACACTCAACTCACATTTGCACACAAACTCATCTTCCAACCATCCCTCTTTCCCACCCTTTCTTCTACCTTTAAAATTCACCAGACTCAAAGACCTCTCAGATCCACTAATCAGAACCTAATAGTAGTCCACAGACCCCTTCGCCCCCCAGGACAAAAGCTCCTCTCTTTTTCCATAGCTCGATTATGGAACTCCCTACCTCCCACCATTCGCACCATCGCTAGCCTTCCTACCTTTAAAAAAAACACTTCACTCCTACCTAACATCCAGATGGGAATGCTCCTGCTCCCTCCCTACATAATCATTCTCCACTTCCTCTATCCTTATTACTTTCACCTCCTATATTTTGCTCATAATCCTATCCTAAATATCATCTATCAACCTAAAAAAAATATATATATATATGTATATAACTACACTCTATCATTATTTTTGTGGATAATTCTACTGTTTGTAAACTTTACCTTGCTATGAGTTGTATACTATGTAATGTATATCTCTGTAACATGTATTCTTGTTGGAGCTTTTCTCCCCAGGACTCCATTGAAAATGGGTTCACTTGGCCCAATGGACCATCCTGGTTAACCAACAGCAAATAAATAAATAAATAAAATAAAGTCTGTCAATTACAGTATTAATTCTATATAATGACCACTAGACCAGAGTTCAGATAAATTAAAAGGGTACAATAAACAAACAAACCATTTACAGTGCAAAAAGTGTCTAACAGGATTGTAGACTGTCTTTTCCTTATTTTTAAATTTATAACAATGAAGTTATACATTAAATTTCTTCAACAGTAGGTGATATTTCAAGAGTGGACAGGATGAAATACCCAATGACAGGATATGCTGATGACCTGATTGGTTTGAGACTGACTGTCAGTACTTAAAAAAATAACTTTAGTATGTTAAGAAATTGGTTAATGGTTAACAATAAAAACAAGTATACTGATTGTTTTTATTTCCAAGATAAGAAATTGCAACTCAAGGAAACTTTGAATGCAGATATTTACAAATGATACATTCAGATAAAAGTTTATGGAAGAAACTGCTACTAAATTTGTAATCACAGACAGAAAAAAATTGCTTTGTACCAGTTTGACAAAGCTTATTAGTTTACCAAAAACACATCATTAATGGTAGCTGTAAAAACAAAAACTAATATTATATTGAAGCATATAGTAGAAATATGGGGAGCAAAAACTAACAATATTTTTTTTTCAAAACAGAGTGTATAAACTATAGTGTAGTATATTAAGCCTTCAGAAATCATTCCTAGCCCTACAGATGAGATAGGAACTGAACATGGAAAACAAGGAAGCAATAATTATGCAAGAGTGTAAGTGAATGGGTTCAACTTAGTCTGATTACAAGTGGAAAATGTACTTAAAACATCTCCATACGAAAAGAATTCAAACAGAAAGAGGGCAGATCAGTATTCCCTACACAAAACCGTTAATGGAACATTGGTGAAACATTACCTCACGTATCTGGAGAAATATCTATGGAAATATTTTAGCCTAAGTGAGTCCTGTATTTCCTACTTAAAAGGGTTAAAAAACAAATGCAAAAGAGCAGATAGTAAACAAATTAAAACAAGGACTGAAAGCTGTATGCAAGAAATAATATAATACAACATATAATATCCATCATAAAAATATATACACAATCAATATACCTGAAATACAAATTTGAGATACAGACTAGCAACATTATGTAATTTAGATATATCACCAAATTGCTCATGGTTCACAACATGCATTTGGAAGGATAGTATTGGAAAGTTTACTATAAGTCTTATTGGAGTGTATAATATATAATAATGTCAGAATTCAATTGTTTATGATTTTCAGTCCCAGATACAAAAATATATCAATGGCAATAGACAGGGATTGCTTGTATTGATTGTAATGTAAATCAGTACAGAGTTAATAAAGGCATTGTGTAAAATGCATAGGTTTAAAAACTATAACTCAAGAATCGCAAGCTTAAATTAATGACTGAAGCTGTGCAAGGATATGCTGCATTTTGTGATAGGCAGGGATAATTCTGTTCTACTCTGTATTATTATTTATGAGATTCAATGGAGTACTCGCTCAGTAAACCTGTACATTTTAATCCTGATTTTAACAGCTGGGGATTTATATAATAAAGGCTCAATAAAAACTGACACTGAACAGACAGGATTGGCTCTACACAAAAGCAGTGTTATGTGCAAATGAATAGCTGGTTGCATTACAGAGTCTTAAGAGATTAAAATGATATTATTCTGATAACCAACAATGAAGCATGTCTTCTGGTGATAGGCACTCATATGTGTTCCAGACAAAAATAATGGAAACTGATGTACACTGAAGGAATATCAACTGATTGGCATAACTGTTCTTTTAACAATAGGGTCATAGGTTCATAGGTGTTTACTAGGCTAATGACCACAGGGGCCTTTTTAAAGCCTAGCCATGCATCCCAAATCTCTGACAAGTTCTGGTACACTAGATAAGTGTAAGCAGAGGCTTGGGAGATGAAGCATTTACAAGCAGGGGCCTGGGAGATGAACCATATACAGGTGACCTATGTCTATTAGAGACACAGGTGCAAAACCAGGGATGAATTTCCTGTTCCCCATCCAATTGTTTAGCTTGCATTTGAATTGAGTTAGGGAGGAACTCTGCTTCACATGGATGGGGAGCCTGTTCCAGAGACGGGGCAATCTCTGGGATACATACCTGTCTCTCCAGCAGGTCCTATTTATATCACAGGCAAGGTTTAAGTCTTTTGAATGGGTAATTCTGGTGCTGTTTGTTTTGTGGATATGCAGGAGGTCCATCACAGTGGGATCTGACAATGCCCTGTATGTCAGACATAGATCTCCCCACAAATGCCTGTAGGAGATAGAATACAGGGGTAGAGCCTTGAGGCGGTCTGCATAGGACATTTTACATAAAGCCTATATTCTTTTAGTGAGGAACCTCTGTGGATGTTTCAATTGTTGGATATGCCTGGTTAGGTACATACCACAGGGGGCACTGTACTGAATTATAGGTCTGATGAATGTCGAATACAGTGGAACAATGACCTCCTTGGACTTAGATGCAATACCTTTGTTTATAAGTTGCGCAATGTAGAATGATTTCCTCACTACTGTAGACAGGTGATGGTCCAAGGCTAAATTATTATCTCTGTGTGTCCCTACGTCCCTGACTACTGGGTCAGCTCTAAGGGGTGTGTTGTCAATATGATAGTTACCAGGGGTGGATGACGTCCCGAAGGAAATTATTATGCGTTTCTTGGCATTTAGTTTTAGTCCATGGCTCTGACACCAGTTGTTTGTCTGTGACAGTTCCTAATTTGCAATCATCTGCTATTTAGTCAGCTAGAGACCACTGACATTGGTCTTGACTTCACAGAAGTAAATGCCAAAAAGGAGCCGACCAAGGACTGATCCCTGAGGGACTCCACTTGTGACTGACCTCTTTGTGGAGGTGGACTCCCCAATTCTAACCTCCTGGGTACTGTTTGTGAGCCAGTTGGCTATCCACCGGGTGATGTACTGGTTTGTACCTAACCTCCTGAGTTTGCGAACAATGTCCAAGTGGCATATTGTGTCAAATGCCTTGGCCATGTCAAGGTAGGCAGTGTGAACAATTTTGCTCTCATCCATTTCTTTGGCGACCTTCTCAAAGAAGTCCACCAGGTGAGTAGGCATGATCTGCCCTTGATGAAACCAAACTGGGTTGGGTCCAGTATCTGGAGGTTTACTATATCGCTATACTGATCATTTCCATAATAATTCTTTCCATGGCTTCACATATAAGACTAGGGAGACTTATGGGTGTCTAGTTTCCAGGGTCTGTAGATGGCCCACATTAATAAACTGGCCAGCACTATAAAGTGAATCACAACCTTTTAATATCCACAGTTCAGCTAGGGCAAATGCACTATAAACATGTACATACAGTATACAGAAATATACAATATTCAAACCAGTTTCGTTCGAAACACCTTCTTCAGAGAATATACAACCACAAATTTAATTAGCATTTTACAAGTACCCTCATTTTCAACACTACTTAATGATTGGCAGATTACAAATGCTCATCGAATCCTTGGAGCAAATAAACAGCCTAACTTAATAATCCAGCTGTTTTCCTTCCTGTTTAAAATATTATGCCAGCCAATTTTATTTCTCCTTTCTCCCTGAATTTTATCAATAATGACAAACAGAAAATGTGCTGTAGGGAGCTGAACAGAATGTTTATAAAGGGCACTGGACAGTCTTTTATTTCTCATATCACGAATATGTTCCGAAATACGTGTCCTGAGTGGACGCGAATTAGGAGTATTTTACAACCTGCCAGTAACCCAGGTATAGATATTGAGGTTGTGGATCAGATACCGTCAAATGAGGCACAACAGTTTGACTAACAATACCTTCATTACATGCTAACTGGAGAAAAGAATCTATTTCTTTCCTTAATTTGTGTGTGGGGTCTGTAGACATCCTGATAAAAAATATACCATCTGACAACTGTCTAACAGACTCATCTTTGCTGAAGTATCAGCATAGGGATCAGATTAACTACTACCGATGGCAGGAATACTTCCAATTTCATGGATGTTACACATAAATATTGGGACATCTTGCTTTCTGATGACAGGCTGCAGATGTTGATTCTCATTTCATGGAGGTAAAATGTTGGGTGTTTTTTTTAACCACTATAAAAGAAAGAACAAAATTAGTTCTGAATGTACGTATCAAATGACGATAGACGGACAGTTACTGCCTGGTTGTGGCCCATGTGGCCATTGCTCTTTGTGCAAATATGTTTTGAGGTTAAAGCAATTTACTAGTAGAAATATTCCTAAGGTATATGAAATCAAGTTTGTAGGCAACTGTAGTTCTGATTGGATTATTTATTTAGCAACATATTTGTGTGCTGCATTTTATGTAGGACAAACTTTGCGTCCACTCAGGACACGTATTTCAGAACATATTCGTGATATGAGAAATAAAAGACAGTCCAGTGCCCTTTATAAACATTCTGTTCAGCTCCCTACAGCACATTTTCTGTTTGTCATTATTGATAAAATTCAGGGAGAAAGGAGAAATAAAATTGGCTGGCATAATATTTTAAACAGGAAGGAAAACAGCTGGATTATTAAGTTAGGCTGTTTATTTGCTCCAAGGATTCGATGAGCATTTGTAATCTACCAATCATTAAGTAGTGTTGAAAATGAGGGTACTTGTAAAATGCTAATTAAATTTGTGGTTGTATATTCTCTGAAGAAGGTGTTTCGAACGAAACTGGTTTGAATATTGTATATTTCTGTATACTGTATGTACATGTTTATAGTGCATTTGCCCTAGCTGAACTGTGGATATTAAAAGGTTGTGATTCACTTTATAGTGCTGGCCAGTTTATTAATGTTGTTTTTTCATCTTTTGGGGCCTTTGCACTTGCCGTACTTGCAGAGCTTCTGTCTTGCTCTGTAGATGGCCTACCTTTGTGCAGAGGGATGACTGCTGCTGTTCTCCATTCATGCGGCACGAAGCCTGTATGGAGGCTATAGTTAAATAGCTATTCCAGAGGCCTTGATAGGTTATGTTTCATGCTATTTAGAAGGTATCCTGGGAATATTGTCTGGGCCCACTGATACAGTGTTCTTGGTCTTACAGAGAGTATTAAGGACCCGTTCCCTAGTGATAGCAGGGAGAGTTATATTAGATGGTATTTCCTGAGAAAGGGTTGAAGGGGAGAGAAGGGTAAAGTTGGAGCTGAATTTATCAGCCAGTTGGTTTGCTATATCTTCTGGCTCAGTATAGGTGGCAACATTTACAATGAACTTTGCACACAATTGTGCATTGCCTTTGAGGTTGTGGACATAGCTAAATAATGCCTTGTAGTTGTCCTTAGCCTGGGAGACCAGATTCACCTCAAATTTGGCTTTGGTAGACTTTGTCCTCTGAGATGTTTGTTTAGTTTGATGAGATTGCTTTTATCCTGCTGGGTGCTGCACCTCCTAATTTTTGTCATGATTTTCTTTATTCTGTTATACAGCCTATTGATTTTGTGATTCCACCAGGGTGGCTTGTTTTTGAGTTAGTTCTATACTTCTTCCTGGTGGGTACAGCTGCCTCTATGCAGCTATTAACATGCTTGTATGGTTTCTGTGAACAGTTCTGTGTTCTAATGGTTTATGGGGCTTGAAATTTTGCCAGGTTATCACTTAATAGCAGGAGGTTAGCCTTAGAGTAGTTCCTGCATACTCCAGGTTTAGCTGGGGCTCCAAGTTTTATTTTTACTTCAAAGGAGACCATTTTGTAGTCTAACCTTACCAGGGAAGACATTACAGTAGGGGGTGTACAGCACTCTGCCGTATTAGTGAGGACCAGATCCAGTATGGCTGCGCCTGTGGTTGGTGTACTGACTCTCTGGTTCAGGGAGTTTGTGTTTACAAAATCCAGGAATCTCTATGCCTGTATGTTTGGTGTTGTACAGGATTCCCAATTAATAGTGGGGTAATTAAAATCACCCATGAATATAGTATTGGGTTGGATGGTTAGTGTTTTTAATAAGTTTAAATACATGGTATGGTTTTCCTGAGTCATAGAGGGGGACTTATAGCTGGCAAGGAAGTGATATTGGATTTTGTCTATGGTGATTTGACTATGGAGCAGCTCAAGTGCATTGTCGTGTTAGACCAGCCTTGAGGTATATTTATTTTTGATGTAAATAGAGACACCTCCACCTTTACTCCCTGTCTGTGTAGTAGCTGGTGAAAGTGTGTGGAAGGCATTATAACCTTGCACTGTTGGTGTGCTCTCCCTGGGTTTAAAACATGTCTTAGTGACTGCACAGACATAAGCATTCTCTAGGGTGAAGAGAGCTTCTAGGGAGTGGAGTTTTTTGTTTAGACTCGTAGCACTGAGCAGTAATACATTTAGATTTTCCTGGATTTGAGTTGCTATGTCGAATGTACTTTCAGTTTGGCATTGAAAAAAGGCGCTGTGGGGGAAAGACAATGTTTTAGCTAATATGTGAAAGCCTAGAGGGGAGAGATGTAGATCATCCCTGGCAACGCGGTGAAATATTGCACTCTCTTAGAATGACACCAAAAACTAAGAGAATTATTAAAGTGAATTATCTTTTGTTTTTATTGTGGCATCATCCTTGGAGAAGGTAAAATGGTGCTCAGTGCTAGGCTCATACCAGCCTGAGACACATATTCTGAGAGCTCTATGATGTCTCTCTTCATATAGTCTAGGGAGGTATGTCTCAGCTCATTTAGTCCCACATGGACTATGACTGAGTCATACTGGTACTTGTCATCCAATGACCTGAGTGAGTGTGTAATGAGGCAAACCCTGGCCCCTGATAAACAACTGACCATGACTTTCTCCTAACTCAGCCTGGTGAGAGGAACATCAGTGTGTCTCACGATGGAGTCTCCAGTGACCAGAATGTTGGATTGTATGGTAGCTTGCCTTATGGGGTCCATGAGATGTGGATCTAGTTGTAAAATTCATGCACCCTTTTAACAACTCAAAGCTTTTATGATGGATATCACAAAATGCAGTAGACATTGTTTAAATTAATGTAATTAAATAATTCACATGGAACATGACAGCTGTAGTAATAGTCACCTTTGCATTTTATCTGAACAGGTGACCTCACTGACTATCATGTCAGCTGGCATATTCACAACAACAAAAGCAGAGTGTTGAGTTATTCCATTTTAGAAAGTTAGTGCTACAAATCTCTTTGGCTAGGGGAATTGTCTTCTCAAAAAATGGTAGGACTCAAACCAGGTTATCGTCATTGCACTTTAGTTTGTCTTGCCCTTTTGTGTTTGGTTAGCTCCATGTTGGTAATATCTGAATTAAAAATTGACTCCTGTCTTAGCAAATTCCTTTATTAACAGCTGTGAAAACTTGAGCTGAATTATAGAAGAGTTGCTTTGCCAACGTGCATTTCAAAATACTAGTGTCAAGTCAGAAGCATAGCTCCCAACTTCCAGTTTTCTAAATGTAGAACAGTGTTGGAGAAACATGGAAAATACATAGCTGTTACTAATAACTTATCTTGTGAGCTCACAATATAGTTAAAATGGTTTGCTTTGTGAGCACTCCTGTGGAGTACAGGGATAAAGCCCAAATATGGCTCAGGCAACTTGGGTTCAGTTAGTGGCTTGGGCAACTGATGGAGAGGCAGGGGCAAGGATGTGAGTGCCACTCCCAGAGGTGGTTGATATGTGGGCATCTCCCTAAGATGATCCATGGTGCAGGGTGTAGATGCTGTTTGAAGGGGGTGTGGTCGAAGGGTGGAAGGTGAGCTTGCCTTAGCTGCTGCAGAGGCAGGGAAATGCTGCGCTCACTCTCACTGCATATCCACCCAGCCATACCATGTTACCACATGGGAGGGGGGAAATCAGGGTAGGTCATAAGTGAAATACCCCTAGAAGGATGTTTAGACGTACCAAGCTGTCAGTAGCCTAAGGATCTGTGACCGGCCTCAGCAATACTGGATAAAGTACGGGGCAAGGAGTGAGCTGGTAGAACCATCATCAATGGGGCACAGGCAGTGATGAAGCTCAGAGAGAGCAAAAAAAAAATTCTGCTTTGTACTTGTAGTATGTAGTGTTGACAGAACAGTAATGATTCAGCATTACTTACACTGGATTTTTTTTGCTCAGCTATTTTAATAGTGAACATCTGATAGGAGAGGTGTAGCCAGGGGAGGTCAAAGTGGGCAAATGCCCTGGGCTCAAGATGTTAGAGAGGCACAATCCCCCATACTGACTGATTGCTGATATTGTATTGCTAAAGCACTTCAGCTTTCTGTGCATACTATGTAGTATATTACTGCATTCAGATTTGAATGTCAGTAATGCATTGTCTAGTAGGACTGTATCTATTATATATAATAATGTATTTATTATATTTAGCTGTAGCAAGCTATTCACATTGCATGTTATTTGATATAATTTAAAGAATATAAAAGAATATAAAGGGCCTTTATTTTAGTCCTCAAGTATGAGAGGATCTTTATTTTTGTGCTTCTATTCATCCCGTCCAGACGATCTGCTTGTTTTATCTGAGCCGGCAAAACTACTACTATAGCTTTGAGCTCCATTAAGTTAAATTTGAGAACCCACAACAATCTTTACAATAGTTACAAAAAGGAGTCCAAATTCTTATGGTTAACAAAAACCCAATATCAACCCTTTGACACCACTTTTGACATGGGTATCCATGGCAGATGGGACCCTGTCAATAGACACAGAACCAGAGGTTAACATGGTCTGCAAAACCAAGGATATTATGGACCTTTCTCTATCAGGAAACCTAACTTTTCCTGAAGGGTTGCCTGACTGCTTCCCTCTGGAGGCAGTTAGGGGTAGTCTATCCCTCTACTCTCCTGCATGGATGGTCATCTTTTAGGATTCTTATGTAAGAAGGATTATATCCAGAGGATATACAACTCCCTTTGCCGATCAACCTCTCCAATCCATCAGCTCACCCTATCAGCAGATGGTGGCCAGAAGACAGATTTTTTTTCTCTGTTAGACAAAATAGCTATCCAGGAGATCCTTCCAGATTAGGCAGGGTCAGGGTTTTAGTTGTGATTCTTTTTGGTTTCAAAGTAAAAGTGAGGATATTAGGCCAGTCTTGGACCTCAGTGACCTAAACAAGCATATAACAAAGACCACATTTAGGATGGTCATGTGTAAGCAATTTTGCCCTTTCTATAGGCAAATAATTGGAAGCGCTCTATCAATCTTTGGAATGCTCATCTCCATATCAAAATAGCCAAAGCATCCAGGAGATATTTACCCTTCTGTCTGAGAGCTAGTCATTTTCAGTTCAGAGCCCTACTCTTTAGTCTCACCACAGCCCCGGGTATTCAACAAGTGCATGTCAGTGGTCACAGATCACATGCACCTTCAAGGGATTTGCTTATTTCCATACGTGGATGACTGGTTCCTTGCTGCCTGAAAAAGACAGTCTCTCGTCAAGGCCAGAGATTACTGGCTTCAGCTCCATCTGTCCTTGGGCATATCTATAAACTATGAAAAAAATCAAACCCACAACCAATTCAGGCAATTCAATTCACAGGATGCCACTTGGATTCAAGAAGCATAGTTTTTCTACCTCACAAAAAAGGGGTCAGATTTTAAGGAACTCCATCTAAAAAATCACTCAGTTTTCCTCTCCAGCAGTGATCCTAGTCCTTTGAGGCTTAGGGTTAAAGACTACTTCCATACTCATTCTACATCTTACTTGATTTAACATGAGAAAATCCTAGTGGCTACTCAGAGCACAATAATCAAGTGTCAAATCATCTGTCTAGTCCAATAACCATCACTCATCTTTGAAGTGTTCACTTATGATGGTAGCTAACTTTCTCTTTCATTCTCTAGGGAAGATCATTCTTAATAACACCTCCCACAGTGGTGGTAACTATGGATGTCTGCTCCTCTTTCTTGCGGTGGGGGCATCCCTGGAAAAAGTAACTGTTTTGCTGACAGGCTCAACAGGTCCATTCTGTTGCCTCATGAGTGATCTCTCAATCCTGTGGTAGCACAACAGATTTTCAACCCCTAGTGTCATCATTGCTGCACCATTTTTTTGCCTCCCCAGTCAACAGCAAGTACAACAACTGCTTTGGCTTGATCTCCCAAAGGGACACTCCCAGACAGATACATTAGTCACACAGTGGTTCTTTGGGTTCCTTTATACATTTTTCCCCATTCCTTAATGTCCAGCTTCATACTGAACAATAAGATGCAAAGCCACAGTGATCCTCTTTGCACCTTATTGAACTAGGCAGATTTTGATCCCCCGCTGAAGTTTCACATAAGGGAGCCTCCCTGCCTATTGGATCCCAGGAGAGGACTCACCTGGACCTTCATAACTTCATGTTGACCCCCTGTTTTTTTTCAGTTTCAGTGATGGCCAGATACTCCTCTTTAACTCATGATGTCTGAATTCTATCTACATCTAAAAAATAATCTATGCATAGGGTCTGCTGTAGCAATTTTTCTAGTTGGGCAGCTGCTCAAGGAATAGATCCTTCTAGTGCTTCTGTTCTTGAGATTTTACTTTTTCTCTCACATTTGTTTTCTTTGTGTTTCATTTTTTTTATCTTTAAGATGCTGTTGGTTCAATCTCTAAGTTTCTCAATGATGTTGATTCCTGTTCTTTAGCTTTGCATAGGCTTTGCAAAGCCTTTTTCAGAGGAAACTTTTTTCACCAACCTCTGATCAGAGAAATAGTACCCCCATGGGATCTCCACTGATCTCTAGAAAAGTTACCAAGATCCCCTTCTGAGCCAGCATCTGCTGCCATTTTGAAATTTCTTTCTTGAAAGACCTTATTTCTTGTGGCAATAACCACAGCTAGAAAGGATATCAGATGCATGTGCCTGTCCTCTAAATGACCTTACCCAGTATTTCAAAAGCACAGAGTTTTAGTGCACACATTTATTTCCTTTGTTACCAAGGTGGCATCTGAAACAAATTTGAATCAACTTATCCACCTACCAGTGTTTTTCCCCAGCCACTCAAACAAGGGGGAATGCATTATATTCTCACAGGCAAGTAAGGTTTTACCTGCAAAGAACTATGAAAACATTCTCAAGTTTGTGTGTCTTTTGCAGCAAACAAATGGGGTTGTCATCCAGATGGCTTTCTGACTGTATTTTTTTTATTCTGCTTTCAACTAATCCTCATCATGCAGACCTAATTCTCACTCTATGAGATCCATTATTATTTCTAAAGTGCACTGTTACATCCTTGTCTATGTTGCATACCTTTGCCAGACATTATAAATTGGATGTTATTTCAAGGTCTAGAGCTTCCTTTGGAGACAATGCACTCAAGGGTCACCTGTAATGACCCCACCCATGTATTCATTATCTGATGATTGTGACCCATCCGTTAGATCAGACAGATAGGATGAATAGGATATGGTAGTTATGTAATCACCATAATGTTGGATCCTTTCATCCACATCTATCCAATAGGACAGCCCTCCCTCCACTCCCCCCTTCCAAATTGTCATTTCTGAAGAATCTAAAGGACTGTTAGAGTTCTTCTCCGGCATTCTGTATGGAAACCGTTTTTTCTTATTAGGCAGCAAACTTGATCTGATGTAGATCCACTCACAGGTGCATTATGAAAATAACAACATTAAAGGAATTTGAGGCTGAAGAACTTGTTCTGCTGACTTGGATTGGACAAGTAGCCCAAAGACCCATCAGTCGTACTGAATGGATGTGGATGAAAGGAACCTAAGTACATGACTACCATATCAAGGAGAATGAACCTGGTTTGTTTTGTCACTTTAGATGAGAACAACCAGATCAGGGAATGGAACTTTTTTGGCTCCTCAGTTCCGAGTTGACAAGTGCCACATCTGGGAATGGTAACGGGTTTTAGAAAAGTAAGCTACAAAGCTACATCTCAGTGTGTCAGATCCTGTCATGGTGGAAGAGGGATCTTTTATGAAGCAAAATGGGGAACTGTTTTTCAAAGTAAAGTTTATTCAGAGGTATGACTGATTGTATTTGTACCAGTATCAGTGCTGGTGCTTTTACAACTGCTGCATGGATCTGCTTCCAAGCTAGTCCAGCCATTTCATTTCAATTCAATTCTGAAAGAACAGCATGGCTGCATAGGTGGCTGTGGGCATTAGTTCCCTGGAGCCCACATAGAAGCAGAACTTTTTCTGACAGCAGTGCATTGATCACTGGAGTAATTTACTTCAAAAACTATTCATGAGAAACACAGATATCTAGAATGGTCTAAGATTACCCTTTTTCTCTTTTCCATTTGCCCCACCTCTGATATCAAACAAATGTATGTTTAAAAATAAACTGTTGTTACTTATGTTTATGTATTTTGTTTCTGGGGAATATTGGAAGTTTAATTTAGGATGTAATTATAAATAGATTAGGAACTGAAGGTTATGATGGTCTTTCAGCTGACTATAATACTTAAAGAGGCAGAGCACCATTCTGCTCCCCAGCTAAATCTGAAAAACCCACTGAAATGCCAGCAGAAGCACGCACAATCATTTAAGTCTGACAACTCTATAAGTAGTCTGTTACCACACAGATTACTTATTTTTCCTGAAATAAATAAATATAATGACAAGATGGAAACAATAATAAAATAATAAAAATCCTGGCACTTTGGTTCAAAGAACATCAGGGGATTATACCACACAGGATAGAGGTATACCTTACGAAGACAAAAAGCAAGCAATAAAAGTATAAAAATCAATGAAAAACAATGCAATGTGTAAAAAGAAAGAAAGAAGAAAGTCAATAAAATGCCAGTTAAAAGAACAACAAAAATTTAATAAAGTTTTTTTCCAATTTAGTTTGAAATTAAGCCCTTTATGAGCCACAATATGCCATTTCAGAATTAAAGTGACTTCCTCATATTCTGAGTGGTATTATAAGATGTGGATTATATAAAACTATCTGATTTCATACAGTCAAGTAGCAACTGGGTCAGTAGGAGATTTTGCTTGATATTTTAAAAAAAATGTTGTACAACAGGAATTTGACCATGTTTATTTTTGATGTCTCTCAGCTGTTCCTGCACTGATTTTTTTTTAATTTTCTGTTTACTTTCATTTATTAACTATATTGCAGAAGTGTCTGAAGGCATACTTAACATAAGCACTGTTGCGAGTAAACACATCGAATGTAACACAAGAAATACCATTGACAGAGACAGTTTCAAAAAGTACATCTTCTCAAATATTATATTACCTGTAGAGGGAAGTCCAAGTCCCCCTGTGCAAATCAAGAGGTGATAACATTTTGATTGAAGTCTTTTACAATAAATGTGGGCATTGTAATCAGAAATACTTTCCTCCCATAAATAAATTCAGGAGCTGTTAGTAACACAGATCTCAAATTTCTGTCCTCCATCCATATGTCCGAATTCTTTTTACTGTATTCACAACAGGTTTAGTAAGTCAATTATGCTGAAGTACATAGTAAACAACTTTTGGCCAAATACATGTTTTTATTAGCATTGCATGACTAGGACATCTCCAAGGTTTGTCATATACGCCATTTCTAACCACAGCAAACATTGTTTTTTATCACAACTCACAGAAATGAACACAAACATCTCCCTAGCTTCATTTAAAAATTTGTGCCATCTACTATTTGAATATATGTAAAAGCAATGGTTTTCTTTACAACTTTCCTGCAATATAGCCACTTGAATAACCACCACTCCAGATAAAAGACCAATAATAACACACAGAGCAAGGCAGAATGCTGCACATCTTTTAATATAAATTGCTTCTTGTACCTTGGCCACAGTGCCTTTACGGAATGCTCAACAATCAAAGCTGCAGCCATTTTATACAAAAGAGTGAAATAATTAAAAAATCAATCGATCAATTAATGCTAATCAATATCACTAAGACCCAGATTATAATACAAAATTACTGCAGTGTTTAAAAAGACAGTGCACTAAAACATTCTTTTCCTCCACAAATAATATAAGGAATTCAAGTGGCACACTTATGAATGGAAGAAGATTTATGGCCAGGGAGCATTTTGAGTGCAATTCCAATGGAGTGGTTTATATTTTGGGGTGCGGTTGTTCTCCTATGAAGTGGTATATAGGGCAGAATAAAAGGAAAGTCAAATTAAGAATTTTAGAGCATCTTGGTGATATAAGAAATGCGAGGTTGGAAAGCCCATTGGCTTATCATTTTTGTTCCATGCATAATGGCAATACTGTTTTTTACTTTAGCATTTTGGCCAAGCCTGCATGTGTAGAAGTCAATATAAATTATTTCACATGAACGCTATTACACCTAGAAGCCAGACTTATTGTTAATTTTGGGATGATTCATCCTTGGGGCTTGAATTTGGATATTAATTTTGGTATTTAATGTATTGTATTTTGAGACACATTGGGGTTTTATTATTTGTGGAGGGAAATAAAGTTTTTGTACATTGTCTTTTTAAACACTGGAGTGATTTTGTATTATTATCTGGGTCTTAGTGATGTGGAGTAGCATTAATTGATTGATTTTTTTAATTATTTTACTCTTTTGTATAAAATGGCTGCAGCTTTGATTGTTGAGCATTCCGTAAAGGCAATGTGGTTGAGGTACCAGAAGCAAATTATATTAAAAGATTTGCAGCATTCTGCCTTGCTCTGTGTGTTATTATTGGTCTTTTGTCTGGACTGGTGATTATTCAAGTGGCAGTATGTCATTGGAAGGAGCATCGGTGATTCCAGGAGTGCTTAGAACCCAGCTGGATTCAGACAAATTCACTTGCAATGAATTTTGGAAGGAGAGGGACAAGAAGTTTGCATTTAATGATCCGTGGACTATGGGTAATGATAACCATTCATCTGCTAAATTTGAGCAGTTGGAGAGACTGTTGACAAAATAAATCACTTTGCTTTATGATATTAGACTGCAGGAAAAATATGTCAATCTGAACATTACTCCGATAGGGCTCAGGGTTGACAACTTGCCAGAATTTGATTTTTCTGAGGATAAGGCAGACTTCTTTGAAGAGTGGAAGACTGTTTCTCTTCAGGTGTACCATTCGGTGGTTAAAAATCTTAATTAAGCATAATACCAGAGCCCATGACAAGGTGCATTCAAGTATACTGCAACTACAGGATGCCTTGATCTCTGAAATTTCAGAGTTTGTGTTTTCGAACAATTTGAAGGATATTAAGGCACGTGTACCTTAGGTCGAGGCAGAGGTACTTGACCAGAAAAAGAAAAAAACTGTGCAGAGATATCAATGATTACAGCAGTAATATTAATTTTTTTCCTGGCAACGCAAGGGTAAGAGGGGGCGTGAATCTGTAATTAGCAAAAGGAACAGATCACTCTCATCGCGAGATTCGCCTTTTTCATCTAGTGAAACAGCTACCAACAGTCGGAAGAGTGTTTTGTTTGAGGATTTAAATGTGGAAGCTGGTACATCAGGGCAAGCAGCAGGTACAGATCATCCCAAAACTCCGGTTCCAGGCAAGGGACATGGAAAAAGAAATCAGGGAAAGGGAAAAAGAAATTAAACCCTGATGCAGGGTTTAGAAAAGACTTTATACAGTACTCAAAAACTGTTTTTACTGAACTTCGTTATGTTTCCACTGAAGGTACTATGAACACTGTTTTGTATAACATGAATGAAAATTTAAACATTGTCAATTTAAGGGATTTAAATTTGCCTTGTGATGCCAAGAAAGTGCTTTTAAAAGGTACCAAATTCATCCTCACTCACTTGCCAATTTTAGCAGATTTGTTATGGGAAGTTAAAAGGTTTTGTAGGAAACTACACCTTAGGGTGTTTTTTTCGAATAAACGGCTGTCAGAGTCTATTGATGCAGGAGAGGGGGGCGATTATTTGTTGGATTTGTCTGTTCATGATAATCCTTTTGTTGATTTTTTGGAATATTATGATGAACCCAATTTGTATTATGATAGGTTTTTTGTTAGTAATTCTAGTTTTGAATATGTAACAGGTTATGGAAAGCTGAATATCCCTAAAGTTACGTATGTTAGTGTGTTTTCGCCAACAAAAACTTCTGTAGCAGTTAATACATTTGAAATGGCTTTATGTAAGCAGGTGGAAGCTGAATTTTCTGACTTCCTGAGAAAAAAACAAGAAATTTAATTTAAACAAAGAGGAATGGTTTGCTTTGAAACACTTGCGTAGTTTAACTGATCAATATGTTTTTACACAAGCTATAAAACACACTACCAGGTGGAAACAAACTGGTAGAACGGCACGGACTGTTTATTACTGTAAGCGCTTTCGGTTGAAATAATACTCAGCCTTCATCAGACAAAATACATGACACAAAGCAACCCTTATATATGCTCATTCAGCTTAAAATTCGTAAATCAATTAACCTATCAAAAAACAAGATTAATTAAACTTATATAACATTAATATTAATTTTCAATAAACTTTTTTAAAAAATGGTTATAAAGAAAAATTATAAAGAGTAAAGAATAAATATCCGCAACAAATGAATAACAATAATTGACTTGTCACAAAACATTAAAACATTAAAAATGAAGTAATCATCAAGTATGAGAAAACACACGTACATTAACAATTCAAATTTAACTTTGTTTATAAATATTACATTAATTTATAAATTAGTTTATAAGCAATTTAATTTAAGTCTAAAACTTACATAAGCTAAAAGATTAATAGCCCAAGTGATTAACACACACAACCTAAATATTTATCTACATAAAGCCTTAAGCTTAAGAATGCACTTGCTAGGCATATTTTGGAGTACCCAGAACATCACTTTCTGTTTACTGTTGTCCGTCAGGTCAACATTGATGTTAGAGGGGGTCCGTGGCCGCTCCATTTAGAGGAGCAGGAATTGTTTTGGCAGATTAGAACATCTGCACAGATGCCTCCAGGTTTGAATGATTTTGCTTCCATTAAGTGCATTCTTAAGCTTAAGGCTTTATGTACAGGAGTGGTTTTCCCAGTTAATGGTGGGGTAGTTGAAATCGCCTATTATTAGGGTGTTAGGTTGTACCCTAATATTGTCCAGTGTATCAAGAAATGAGACGTGGCATTCCTGGGGCATGGTGGGGGGATCTATAGCAAGCTACAATTTGGATTGTGGTCTTGCCCAGAGTTAGTTGCACTTGGATAATCTTGGATGCGTTATGCTGAGCAACTAGCCTGGAGGTGTAGATATCCTTAATGAATATGGACACGTCTACGCCTTTAGTGTTTCAGTCCAAGTTAGGTGACCGAAAGGTGTTGTATCAGTTATAGCCTGGTAATGCAGGGGTGCTCTCTCTGGAGCCTTGAATCAGGTCTCCGTCACTGCACAGATGTCGATGTTCTCCATTTTAAGGTGTGCCTTGAGTGAGTGCATTTTGAGGTTTAGACTTCTAGCATTAAGAAGCATTACCCTCAGATTTTGCTTGCTTGTATCTGTTATGGTGGTGAATTTGTCATTTGAACCTTTCCTAAAAAAGACACTATATGGGGTGGCAAGAGCCTTAGCCTGTATCCAGAATCCCAAGGGTGACAGGTGCAGGCCATCTCTGGCAAAGCATCATGGTTTGTTAATCATGTCATCCCAGGCAGACAGATACTGGACACTAACTGCAGACAAAATGCAGTAGTATCTTATAACACTGCAAGTTTGTACTTAGCTTGTAATAAAGTTGATGTAGGTATGTAAATGCTAACCAAACAGCTCAAGTATGCAGCTATTCAGCAGAAACAATTTCAGAGATAAAGGACTAAGACTTTAAGACACAGAGAAATCCTCTAGGAGAAGACTTCTAAACCGAATATCAATGAAATGAGGAGAATAAACCCACTAACTGCAGACAGAAAGAGAGCTCATAATTTTCAGTGAAACAAATAAATAAACAGATAAATGCAGTAGTATTTTAGCACAATATTTAATGAAACAATAAAACAGAAAAAATAAAATGCAGTACAATTTCATAACACTGCAAGTTTGTACTTATCTCAGCTTGTAACAAAGTATGTAAAAGTGAACCAAACAGCTCAAGTATGCAGCTATTCAGCAGAAATAAGGGACTAAGACTTTAAGGCACAGAGAAAACATCTAGACTAAGACTTCTACACCGAATATCAATGAAGTGAGAAGAATAAACCCAATAACTGCAGACAGAGAGCTCACAATTTTCAGTGAAACAAATAAATAAGCAGATAAATGCAGTACTATTTTTAACCCAATATTCAATGAAACAATAAAAGAGAAAAAAATAAAATGCAGTACTATCATATAACACTGCAAGTTTGTACTTATCTCACCTTGTAATAAAGTTGATTTAGGTATGTAAAAGCTAACCAAACAGCTCAAGTATGTAGCTATTCAGCAGAAATAATTTCAGAGATAAAGAACTAAGTCTTTAAGGCACAGAGAAACCCTCTAGGTTAAGACTTCTACAAAGGAGATGAATGAAGTGAGAAGAATAAACCCACTAACTGCAGACAGAGAGAGAGACAGGGGCGTCCCGTGCTATTGGTCTGCCGGACTGCAGCCCCCTCAGAATGAAATAAAAATAGAAAAAAAAATTTTTTTTTAATTTTCGCGGACTTCGCGCATGCGCAGTAGTCCCGACTACTGCGCGTCTATGCGCATGCTCCAGGCAGTCCGGCAGGACCCATAGGGAACACATGGAGACGTCTGTGCACTTTTAAAGTGCACAGACTCGCTGGGATGATGTCTCGGGGCCGGACTGCAACAGCAGCAGTCAGAACAGTCTCAGACTCTCGTCGGGAGGTTTGTGTGATGTCAGGGATCTCGCAGGTCTTGGGAGTATTGCGCGGGTTAGCTGGATATTATGGAGAAGGAGAACTAAAAGGACAGGTAAGTGTATGTGCTTTTTACTTTTACAATGATGTGTATGGTACTTGCTTTTATTTTATACATTGTGTATGGTATGGTACTTGCTTTTATGTTATATTAGTTGTGTATGGTACTTGCTTTTAGTTTATATTAGTTGTGTGTGTGTATGGTACTTGCTTTTTGTTTATATTAGTTGGTGTGTGTGTGTGTGTGTGTGTGTGTGTAAATGCCCCAGGTGCTCATGGTGGTGTGGTAGGGAATACCTCAGGCTTGAACCCTGTACCCTGTATGCAGGTGTTAAAGACTTGAGTTCCCTACCCACCACCATTTGTAAAAAAATTGCAGATTTTTGCCTCATATTTGATCTGATCTGTTCCTCATAATATCTGTGGTTTGTAAATGTTGCAATGCTTGATATTTGATGGTGTAGTAGTAGCATTGTTGCCTCACAGCTGCAGGTTCTCAGGTTTGATTCTTCGCTGGGGTTCCTTCTTTGTGGGGTCTGCATCTTCTCCCTGTGTTTGTGTGGGTTTGCTTTTGTGTCGTCCTCCCATGTTACAAAGACATGTCGGCATTATTTCTTCCTGGGCCTCTGCTGAAAATTGTTTTTTTGTTCCAAGTCAGACTGTCCTGATTAACAAATGTTAAATAAAATTGACAGGCATTTATTTGAATTTCAGACTTCAGGTTTCTGAATGTTTAATTCCTTGCATATTTGATGGTGCAGTGGTAGTATTGTTGCCTCACAGCTATAGGTTTTCTGGTTTGATTCTTGGTTGGGGTGGCTTCTGTGTGGAGTCTGCATCTCCTCCCTGTGTTTGCGTGGATTTGCTCTGGTGCCCTGCCATTTTACAAAGACGTGTCTGCAGTATTAATCCCTGCGTCTCTGCTGAAAATTGTTTTTGTTCTGTCCGCAGTAAAATTGACAGGCATTTGAATTTCAGACTTCAGGTTTCTGAATGTTTAATTCCTTGCATATTTGATGGTGCAGTGGTAGTATTGTTGCCTCACAGCTATAGGTTGTCTGGTTTGATTCTTGGCTGGGGTGGCTTCTGTGTGGAGTCTGCATTTCCTCCCTGTGTTTGTGTGGATTTGCTCTGGTGCCCTGCCATTTTACAAAGATGTGTCTGCAGTATTAATCCCTGCGTCTCTGCTGAAAATTGTTTTTGTTCTGTCCGCAGTAAAATTGACAGGCATTTGAATTTCAGACTTCAGGTTTCTGAATGTTTAATTCCTTGCATATTTGATGGTGCAGTGGTAGTATTGTTGCCTCACAGCTATAGGTTTTCTGGTTTGATTCTTGGTTGGGGTGGCTTCTGCGTGGAGTCTGCATCTCCTCCCTGTGTTTGTGTGGATTTGCTCTGGTGCCCTGCCATTTTACAAAGACGTGTCTGCAGTATTAATCCCTGCATCTCTGCTGAAAATTGTTTTTGTTCTGTCAGCAGTAAAATTGACCGGCATTTGAATTTCAAACTTCATGTTCTTCAGAATACATAGTAGCACAACCTTTTTTTCTAGCAATTTTCTAAGTTTATAAGATGAATATTTTAAATTTGTCCCTATTTTTGGGACTGTATTCCCCCATTATTGGCTTCGTCCAGGTTTTTGTGCTAAGGTTGACAGCTATGGCAAGAACTGAATTCACTGAATATGTTTGAGGGCTGTATTCCCTCATTACTGGGTTTGTCCAGGTGTTTTGTACTAAGAGGTTGACAGCTATGGTGAGAACTGAATTCACTAAATGATAGCCATTTAAGTTTCAGTCTTCCTCTCTTTTGCAAAGCAGCTGATGTGGCGTAGTGGCATGTTACTCTGACTGTTTTTTGCTCAGGGACCTTGGCAGTAAAATGTATGGTGGCAACACAACATTTTATTCTAGCAACTTTCCAAGATTATACAAGCAATGTTTAATGTGTCCCTGGTTTTGGGCTTTTGACCCCCAATACATTTTGGCTTTTTCCAGTTTTCTTGAGCTGCGAAGTTGAGATGCAGTTGAGTATTGAGTAGATTTTACAAGGAGCTGAGAGCTGCAGGGGAATAGAAGTTTAGTGCTTTGCCTAGTTAATACTATAGCACAACAGGTTGTGTACTTGCTTTTGATGCAGAAGGCTGTGGGTTCTACTCCCACAAGGGGTGGATGCTGCCGTACTGAGAATGTTCTCCTTTGTGAAGATACTAACTATGAGTCTGTTATCAGTTTGCCATCCATTTCTTCTTGCAATATTATTACTAGCTTATCATTTTTTTAATGTAATATAGGCAATTTATTCCTGAGGGGCAACAGACACTTTATTTTTCGATGAAACCGTGAAATATAAAGGTGATTGCTAGCAGCAACCGCTTCATTAGTTACAGATTTCTTTAATGTGGAATTATTTAGATGACTTACTTCAGAGATTGTGCATATTTACTGATAATGGACTGTAGAATTGTGCATATTTACTGATAAATGTGGACTGTAGAATTGTGCATATTTACTGATAAAGGTGGACTGTAGAATTGTGCATATTTACTGATAATGGTGGACTGTAGAATTGTGCATATTTACTAATAATGGTGGACTGTGGAATTGTGCATATTTACTAATAATGGTGGACTGTAGAATTGTGTATATTTACTAATAATGGTGGACTGTGGAAGTCTGAGTAGACTTTTTTTATGATAAATGTTCTCAACTGGGCAGTTTTGCCATTATGGGTGCATATGGTTGGTTTCATTGCTTACTGGAAAAATGTTCAAAACAAATTTAAAACACCCTCTAACAAGTGTACTGTATTGTACAAGGACTATAATTTTAGTACAATGAGGAAGGTGTATCAAAGAGCACATGTATGTTTCATATGCAAGGGGCCTATGATTTGAAAACAGCCCAAAATTAATCTTTATCTGCCACTGGCAAAATGTATTTTCTTTGAATGTGGGTTTCAATGTTGTTTCAATGAATGTGAGTTTCTAGGGCAGAGAAGTTTTAATGCTAAGTTTTCATTGTGAGACTGCATTGCTTTGTTTAACAGATGACTTAGTGTTTGTGCTGTAAAATACAAAATAAAACTTTCAAATGAAGTCCAACTCATCATAGAAGTAAAGCAGTATGCACATTGGTGTTTATGGTAAATGGAGTGAAATAGCCAAGTAATGGTTCATTGGAATGGCTGCAGAGGCTCCATTCAACCATTATTTTGTTGGGGGGAAGGGCAGCAAACTCAGACAGGCCCAGCTGAACTATACCTCCCAACTGTCCAGATTTTCAAAGAATGAATAGATTTTTGCTTCTTATTTTTGGTTTGTTCTTCATAAAATTTGTAGTTTTTTGGCAAATCATTTAGGAATTAAGTCACTAAATAATAAGTTTCAGACTTTATAACCTTCAGAAAAATGCATGTTAAAGTAAGAGCTGTTCTATCAACTGTCTCAATTTATACAAGAGCAATTTTTAGTACTGTTTATATGTGCCCCCAAATATATTTGGCCTTGTTCAGATTTACTGCATTAACAGGTTGAGAGGTACATGCAAATAAATTGCTTTATAGAATTAGGCATAGCCAACCTCTCAACTGTCCCCAATTTTTGGCTCAAAATGTTGCTCTTCCCCCTAATAATCCCTCCATAAAATAGCAATTTTGGAAGAAAACATGGAGGGTTTACAATTAAGAAATAACTATAATAATCAAAGTTATAGATTACTTGAAATGCATGTAGATTCTTTTATTTTGTCAGCTGCTCAAGGTAGCAGTACTAATATTAAAGTGTCCCTTCTTTGGCAGGTAGCAGCTGTATTGTGTGTCTATTTTATATTTTTGCATCACATTTTTGGTCCATTTTTCATAAAGTTGTGTTTTTGGCAAATTAGTGACAAAGCACTAAAGACTGAAGTTAGAAAATGACAGACATTTGAGTTTCAGATTTTATACCCTTCAGAAAATTCATACTAATGCAAGACCTATTCTATTATCTTTCTAAGTTTATTAGAGCAATGTTTAAAAATTGTCCTTATTTTTGGGCCTTTGTCCCACTTCTGTGTATGGCTTTGTCCAGATTTCTTGCTCTTGAGGTTGAGAGGTATGACAAATGTGTCAGGGCCATCACAGTCAGCCAGAGAAATTTCAAATTGTGACATGCTTGTTGCACCCCACTCCCCATGTAGTGACTCTGGATGTGTCCAAGCAAGGCAAGGAGTAGTTGTATCTACCTTGGATGGGGAGGACACACTGCATAAGTACTACAGTGGCTTTTCATCTGTCCTTGATTTTGCAGAATGGTCTGGTTTCTGTCATATTTTTGTACTGTTGATTTATGCTTATTACTCAGATTTATGCTTATTACTCAAAGTGCCTGTTGCTCTGTGTTTAAGTAGCAATGCTTTAATGACCATAAGGTAAGCTTGTCTGAGATTGTAAGATGCAAGTAAGCTTTAATAAGCATACTGTTAAAGAATTGCCAACATTGAAAGCCTTTCTGTTGTTGCCATGCAGAGAATACTTGACTAGATAATGTATAAGCCTTGGGTATTAAAGGACAGGATTCCATTATTTTAAAAAGCTCATTACACTTGTTGGAGACTTCCAGTCATCTCTACAGACTTTACCCGTAAACTAAACAGAATGCCAATCATGTGTGGTTCATAACCTGTACAGTAATCCTTTAAGCAATGTATCTTGAGCTTGTTTCTTGTTTGCTTTTCATTTTTTACTTTTATCATGTTTTCCCCATGAAACAAGTTGTCAGGCAGCAGGTCTTTTTGGATAAGAAACATTTTTACAAGTGGGGCATCACATAGATTTCTACTTTCAGCATGTTACTTGGTACTTTAATAAAGCTGAATATATTATAATTAGAACTGCAGTGCAAGGAGAAGTGGTTTGAGTTGAGTGCTTCTGGTTTTTCTTATACTTGATTTTGACTGGCATTCCAGTAATGTATTTAAAAGGTAATTTATTTTTTCATGCCTCACAACCTTTTGTTTCCATCTAGATATTAAGTAAGCTGTCATGCAGCCAATGCATTGAAATATTTTTATTCTTCTACACTTATTTTTGTCTTGATTGGACTTTCATAATGATGGTTTGCCACCCAGGGCAGCGTATTTAATTAAAGTTAGTTTTTTGTGGTTTTGTGCATAGCTCCTCCCCTTTCTGGTTGACCCCACCCCCCTTGACCCCACCCATTCAGCTGTCTCCTGCAGCCCCCCTGTGATTTGAAGTCACCAGCCGCCACTGGAGAGAGACCTCACAATTTTCAGTGAAACAAATAAATAAGCAGATAAATGCAATACTATTTTCAACATAATATTCAATGAAACAATAAAACAGAAAAAAATGTAGTACTGTCTTATAACACTGCAAGTTTGTACTTAGCTCAGCTTGTAATAAAGTTGATGTAGGTATGTAAAAGCTAACCAAACAGCTCAGGTATGCAGCTGTTCAGCAGAAACAATTTCAGAGATAAAGGACTAAGACTTTATGTCACAGAGAAACCCTTTAGGCTAAGACTTCTACACTGAATATCAATGAAGTGAGAAGAATAAACCCACTAACTGCAGACAGAGAGCTCACAATTTTCAATGAAACAAATAAGCCAATAAATGCAGAACTATTTTAACACAATATTCAATAAAACAATAAAAAAAATTGCAGTACTATCTTATAAGACTGCAAGTTTGTACTTATCTCAGCTTGTAATAAAGTTAATGTAGGTATGTAAAAAATAACCAAACAGCTCAAGTATGCAGCTATTCAGCAGAAATAATTTCAGAGATAAGGGACTTAGACTTTAAGGCACAGAGAAACCCTCTAGGATAAGAATTCTACACTGAATATCAAATGAAGTGAGAAGAATAAACCCACTAACTGCACAAAGAGAGAAAGAGCTCACAATTTTCAGTGAAACAAATAAATACACAGATAATTGCAGTACTATTTTAACACAATATTCAATGAAACAATAAAACAAAAAATAAAATTCAGTACTATCTAATAACACTGCAAGTTTGTACTTATCTCAGCTTGTAATAAAGTTGATGTAGGTATGCAAAAGCTAACAAAACAGTTCAAGTATGCAGCTATTCAACAGAAATACTTTCAGAGATAAGGGAATAAGAATTTAAGGCTCAGAGAAATCCTCTAGGCTAAGACTTCTACACCAAATATCAATGAAGTGAGAAGAATAAACTCACTAACTGCAGACAGAGAGAGAGCTCACAATTTTCAGTGAAACAAATACGCAGATAAATGCAGTACTATTTTTAACACAATATTCAATGAAACAATAAAACAGAAAAAATAAAATGCAGTACTATCTTATAACACTACAAGTTTGTACTTATCTCAGCTTGTAATAAAGTTGATGCAGGTATGTAAAGATAACTAAACAGCTCAAGTAAGTAGCTATTCAGAACAAATAATTTCAGAGATAAGGGACGAAGACTTTAAGGCACGTTGAAACCCTCTAGGCTAAGACTTCTACACCGAATATAAATGAAGTGAGAGCATAAACCCACTAACTGCAGAGAGAGAGCTCACAATTTTCAGTGAAAAAAATAAATAAGCAGATAAATGCAGTACTGTTTTCAACACAATATTCAATGAAACAATAAAACAGAAAAAGTAAAATGGAGTACTATCTTATAACACTGCAAGTCTGTACTTATCTCAGCTTGTAATAAAGTCGATGTAGGTATGTAAAAGCTAACCAAACAGCTCAAGTATGCAGATATTCAGCAGAAATAATTTCAGAGATAAAGGACTAAGACTTTAAGGCACAGAGAAACCATCTAGGCTAAGAATTCTACACCAAATATCAATGAAGTGAGAAGAATAAACCCACTAACTGCAGACAGAGAGCGCTCACAATTTTCAGTGAAACAAATATGCAGATAAATGCAGTACAGTTTAAACACAATATTCAATGAAACAATAAAACAGAAAAATATAACATGCAGTACTATCTTATAAGACTGCAAGTTTGTACTTATCTCAGCTTGTAATAAAGTTGATGTAGGTATGTAAAAGCTAACCAAGCAGCTCAAGTATGCAGCTATTCAGCAGAAATAATTTCAGAGATAAGGGACTAAGACTTTAAGGCACAGAGAAACCCTGTAGGCTAAGACTTCTACACCAAATATCAATGAAGTCAGAAGAATAAACCCACTAACTGCAGAGAGAGAGCTCACAATTTTCAGTGAAACAAACAAATAAGCAGATAAATGCAGTACTATTTTAACAATATTCAATTAAACAATAAGGGGCAGCCACAGTGGTGCAGCGGTTAGCGTTGCTGCCTCACAGCAAGAGGTTCTCTGGTTCGATTCTCGGCTGGGGTGCCTTCTGTGTGGAGTCTGCATGTCCTCCCTGTGGTTGCGTGGGTTTCCTTCGGGTGCTCCGGTTTTCTCCCACATCCCAAAGACATGCAGTAGGTGGATTGGAGACTCTAAATTGGCCCTAGGTGTGAGTGTGTGCCTTTTGTGGAAGGTTGGGTGCCGGGCTGGCAACTTGACACTGTAAAACTCCACTGTCAATCATCAGTGGACAGATGATCCGCTGTGGCGACCCCTAACCAGGAAAAGCCGAAAGAAGAAGAAGATTCAATGAAACAATAGAACAGAAAAAAAATGCAGTACTGTCTTATAAGACTGCAAGTGTGTACTTATCTCAGCTTGTAATAAAGTTGATGTAGGTATGTAAAAGCTTACCAAACAGCTCACGTATGCAGCTATTCAGCAGAAATAATTTCAGAGATAAGGGACTAAGACTTTAAGGCACAGAGAAACCCTATAGGCTAAGACTTCTACAATATCAATGAAGTGAGAAGAATAAACCCACTAACTGCAGACAGAGAGAGAGCTCACAATTTTCAGTGAAACAAATAAGTAAGCAGATAAATGCAGTACTGTTTTTAACACAATATTCAATGAAACAATAAAACAGAAAAAATAAAATGCAGTACTATCTTATAAGACTGAAAGTTTGTACTTATCTCTGCTTGTAATAAAGTTGATGTAGGTATGTAAAAGCTAACCAAACAGCTCAAGTATGCAGCTATTCAGCAGAAATAATTTCAGTGATAAGGAACTAAGACTTTAAGGGACAGATAAACCCTCTAGGCTTAGACTTCTACACCGAATATCAATAAAGTTCATAGGTTCATTGGTAGGTACTAGGCTATTGGCCCTAGGACCTATATAAGCCTAGCCAAATGGTACACTGGCCTTTGCCACCCAAGAAAATTATTTTCCTGTGTCCCTGTGAAACAAAGCCACAGAAGTGATCCCAGGGTGAATTTCCTATCTTCCATCCAATCATCAAGATTTTTTTTGGAGTGCTAATGAGGAGCTTTGTTTGATACAGATAGGTAATTTGTTCCAGAGTATAGGAAGTCTCTGGGACAGGAATCTATCCCTCCAGCATGTTCTTTTTATTGTGGTGACAAGATTTAGGTCCCTAGAGTGTGTAGCTTGAAGGGATTGGGATTTCTTTAAGTGGAGCATATCCAACAGCTCTGGGTTTGACATAGCTTTGTATTTTAGACAGAGATCGCCTCTGAGTAGGCAATATGCGACAGAGTAAAGCTGGAGTTTTTTGAGACGGTCTGCGTAGAGCATCTGTTTGAGACCAGTAATCCTCTTTGTGAGGTATTTCTGCTGCCTTTCCAGTTTTTGTAGATGTCTTGTGAGATACATACCAAAAGGGGCGTTGTACTCTATAATGGGTCTAATGAGTGATGAGTAGAGGGGAGCAATGACCTCTTTTTTCCTGGATGAGAAACCTTTTGTGATGAGGTGTGCCACATAGAAGGATTTCCTGACTACTGAGGCGATGTGATTATCAAAGGAGAGACAAGGTCTCTTATCATACTTTCGGTGTTAAGTAGACTACTGCCTATGTGGTAGTTCATGGGTACAGAGTTTTTACCAAAAGGGATGACAATGCACTTTTTGGCATTGAGCTTGCGGCCATGGCTTTGACACCAGGCATCTGTCTAAGTGAGGCCCTTTTGTAGGATGTCCACATCGTTAGGAGTTTTGATTATGGCTCCTAGTTTGCAGTCATCTGCGAACTTTGTTAGCTAAAGACCTTCTGTTAGCCTGTACTTCAGAGAAGTAGATACCAAACAGGAGAGGACCTAGGACTGAACCCTGTAGTACTCCACTTGTCACTGTTCTGAAGTTGGATTTGGAGTCTGCTACTTTCACAGTGTGGGTTCTGTCAGTGAGGCAGTTGGCAACCCATCTTGTGACATAGGGATTTATACCTAATTTAGAGAGTTTATCTATAATTCCAGAGTGGGGGATGGTGTTGAATGCCTTGCCGAGATCTAGATAGGCTGTGTGAACCACCTTACCCTCATCTACAGCTTTAGTGACCGCTTCAAAGAAGTCTATCAGGTTTAGGAGACATGATCTGCCTTTTACAAACCTGAACTGGGTAGGGTCCAGACTTTGAAGATTATCAGTGTCATTGTTTATAAGTTACATGATAATACATTCCATAGCCTTGCAGACCAGGCTCGTCAGGCTAATGGGACGGTAGTTCCCGGGGTCCGTGGTGGCTGTTGATGTAGGTAAGTAAAAGCTATCCAAACAGCTCAAGTATGCAGCTATTCAGCAGGAAAAATATATTAATGATATTATATATTATATTAATGTCATGCAGGAAGGGTAAATGCCAGTGTGGGAGTCTGATTCCCCATAAAGACCATCATGATATATCTTTTTTGCCTTAGTGCTGCTCATGACCATACGTCTTGTTCAATTTGTCAGGCATTTGTCCCCAAAACTCTTCACAGTAGGCTTTCTTCCTTTCCTTGTACCTTGAGAACCAGCGACTTAAGCTTCTTGCTGCAGGTACTATGGATGGAACTTCCTGTCCTGAGGGTCAGAAGTCTGGGACGAAGAAGGTGCATAAGGTAAGGTTGGAATCTTCCACTGTCCAGCCTCTGCCAGGTGTTTCCCCTGAGGTTATTATGCACCTGGAGGCTCACCTGGTTGTTTTGTCATATTCTTCTACCGTGTCTTGGTTGGAGGCCAGTGAGGATTTGGCAGGCAGCACATGCGACAACGCTTTGCAGGC
The DNA here is from genome assembly GCF_019279795.1 of Protopterus annectens. Lineage (NCBI taxonomy): Eukaryota > Metazoa > Chordata > Ceratodontiformes > Protopteridae > Protopterus > Protopterus annectens. The sequence goes on from NC_056733.1 coordinate 263,965,504, forward strand.
GTCCATTTTGGGCATTCAGAAGGGAACCATGGCTGACTGTTTCCGAGAGGTCTAATGGGGTTCTGCATTTTTTCTTTTGGGAAGAGGTTCTTACTGCAGTTGGGGACTGCCATCCTGAGGCTGGGCCTTCTCAGGTTTCCAGGACGGCCATCTCTTTGAAGAAGAAACAGAAATCTAACCATGTCTCTTCTGCTCCTAGGGATCCACAAAGTGAGTGGCAGGCCTTTAATCAGGTGTTATTTAATGCTTTACTGTCATTGTGGCCTCCTCAAGGGGTTTCAGTTCCTGCTCCTCCTTGGTCCACCTCTTCCCCTAAAAGGCCCAGATAGTTCCATTCTTCTGAGGTGGATTCTGATGATGACTCCCTTCCTTATTTTGTCCAGATTCCTTCTCCTTTAGACTATGGGTCTGAGGAGGAGGATTCTCATGCTCTTGATAAGCCCTCTGAAGAAAATACCTTTGGGGACACGATCTCTAGGTTGATGGACTTTTTTAAGTGGGATTGTGCCCAAGTTTGTGATATCCATTAGATACTTTGAGTTACTGCAAATGGAATTTCCTAAACCTGTGGTCGTTCCTCCTGTCTGACCTGCTTTATTGGATGTTTTTTCCACTGCCTCTAAAGTGCCAGATTCTCTGCCTCCTGCTCCCATAACGTCTGATGGGTTTTACAGGGTACGTGAGGATTGTTCCTTTTTGTTTAGATGTCCTGCTGCTGACTCCTCTGTGGTGTCTGTAGCCTCTGATAAGCCGTCTCAATTGCTTCCTTCATCCAAGTTACTGCCTTCTGACAAGGACAGTAGAACCATGGATAGGCTGAGTAAGAAGGTTTATACTTCCTCTATCCTGGCTTTTATGGCTATTAGTTAACATTCCCATATTTCTAGCTAGGTCTTGTTACTTCTTTTGCAGGCCTGTGTGGTTCTTTCTTATCTTCCAGACTCTGAGGGTAAATCTTCTGCTCTTTCCTTGCTTGGGACATCCTCTTAGGTAGTTCATCATTCTATCAAGTGTAGTTATGATGCTGCAGATGCATCTTCAAGGGCTACTGCTTCTGGCATGGTTCTGAGCAGATTTTCCTGGTTTCGGCTTCAACCTTTGCCTGATGATATTAAGGCTAAGTTGCTGGATGCTCCTCCAGATAATACTAATTTGTCTGGTGAAGCAGCTGCTGGTTTATTTGAGTCTCTTTAGGACAAGGGGGAGGCTTTAAAGGAGCTTAAGCACATCTTTGTTTCTCCTGTGCCTAAATGTCAATGGAACTACCCTTCTAAGCCAGCCTTTGTAGGCAGTCTCTCCCTCCTTCTAAAGGTAAAAAGGGTAGTAAATGACTCCTCCTACTAAAGCTATTCAGACTGCAGGGATTCTGAAGCCTTTCTTTCCTGACAAACTAGGTACTTTCTGACTATGCATCCATTCCCACTCACATTCCTCTGTCTTTTCACCTTTCTCTTTCTCTTCCTGTTTGGGTCCAGATCACCCAGGATTCTTGGGTTTTGTCAATCATTCATCAAGGGTACTTCATGGTCTGGATTTCCCGTTCTCCTTTTATGGGCATTTCTCAGCCTCCTCAGGAACAGCTTCCTTTTTTCCCAGAGGTTCTACGGGACCTCTTGTCTCAGAGTACTATTCAAGAAGTGCCTGTGTCCCAAAGGGGGAAAGGGTTTTATTCCAGAATGTTGCTAGTGCCCAGAAAAAAAGGTACTTGGAGACATATTCTAGACCTCTCCAATCTGAACACCTTTCTGAAGGTGCCTTCCTTTCAGATGTTGTCCCTTCAGTCCCTTTTTCCTCGCTTGCTCCCTCAGTCCTTGCTGATGTCTCTGGACCTCAAGGATGCTTATCTCCATATTCCAATCCATCCTCTTTTCAGATGATTTTTGCATTTCTCTGTTGCTTCCTGGCATTTTCAGTCCTGTGCTTTGCCCTTTCTACTGCCCCAAGGGTGTTCACCAAATACCTTGCTCCTGTGATTGCCTTTTGCAGGCTTCAAGGGATCCAAATCTTCCCTTATTTGGATGACCTCCTCATTCAGGCATCTTCTCCAGAGGTCCTTTTGCAAAATCTTCATTTTACCATTTCTCTTTTTCAGAGCCTGGGGTTCACAATAACTTCAACAAGTCTTCCCATATTCCTTCTCAAGATTATGTCTTTCTGGGTTGCAGGTTTCAAATGGTGCCAATGCTGGCATCCCTGCCTCCTTTAAAGGCATTAACTCTCATTTCTTTCTTTCAAACTCTTCTTCCCCTGGCCTCCATTTCAGCCAGGGAGTTTCTGAGAGCTCTAGTAATCATGGCTTCCACCATTCTGATCCTTCCTCTGGTCAGATTTCATATGAGGAAGTTCCAGTGGTCTCTGATGTTAGTGTGACTTCAGCATGCTCATCTTCTAGACTTTCCTGTTCCTCTTCTCCTGTGTGCTAAGGTTAAACTCTGTGGTGGATTCAGCAGTTGTCTCTGAATCTAGGGCTCTCGTTTCAGCCTCTGCTTCCCTCTCAGGATCTGTTCACAGACGCTTCAGATGTGGAATGGGGAGGAATGTTTTGCTCCCTGAAGGTTCAGGAAGTGTGGTCGCATTGTCAGCAGAAGGAGCACGTCAACATCAAAGAGATGAGGTCTCTTCTGCTGGCTCTTCAGACCTTTCATCCTCTCTTCTCTGCAGGGCCTCTCAAGGTATTCACGGACAAGAGCAGAGTCATGTGGTATATCAACAAACAGGGGGGTATGCGATCCTACCATCTTTGCTGACTGGCACTTCTGATATTGGATCTGGCTATCCAATATCGTGTGACTCTTCGGGCAGTTTACATTCCTTCAGATTGGAACATTGCGGCAGACAATTTGTGCACGTCCTTCACTCAATCCCATGAATGGATGCTTCACAGGGATGTGTTTCTGGACATTGTTCACCAGTGGGGTACTCCTCAGGTAGATCTCTTTGCCTCCCCTTCGAACAAACAACTTCCTCTGTTTTGTGTCAGAGTCCCAGTTCCTCTTGTCTGGAAGGTGGATGCAGTCTCATTTTCTTGGAAGGGGATGTTTCTTTATGCATTCCTTCCCCTTCCTCTTATTCCAGGAGTCCTGTTCAAGATTCAGCGAGATGCTCCCAAAATCTTGTTGGTGACTCCCTTTTGGCCGTGGCAGCACTGGTTCCCTCAACTTCTGCATCTCTCTAAGGGCAGTCATCACAAGTTACCTCACAGGGTGGATCTCCTCACACAAGACAAGGGGCCTCTCATCCATTGCCACCTGTCCACGCTTCAACTGACACTGTGGGTGATAGGGTTTTGATTCCTCATAGACACCTTTTTTCTGAGGATGTGCTGTGGGTCCTGCAGGAGGCCAGGAAACCTACTTCTAGGAAATCCTACTTATCTAAATGGAAGAGGTTTTCTATTTGGTGTCTTTCTCATGACCTGGACCAACTTTCTGTGGATGTTACCAAGTACAGACGACAATAATGCCCTATACAAACATTCCATTAATTGTGAATTTTTTAAAAAATTTGTGTTTTCAGTGTTGGAAATATGTAAACCTGACTGTAGAGCCGGTGACTTTAAGAATTTTTTGGAACAAAAGGAAACATTATGGCAGATCAGGTTGAACTCTGATAAATTTCCTGGTTTAAATGAAGCAATAAATGTGAAATGTTTTTTAAAATATAGAAAGTTAGGTATAAATAAAGAACAGAATATACTGCAATTATTTAATAATTAATTATGGTTTTAATTAATTTTATTAAATATTTTTTTATAAAGTGTATTATTAATTAATTGTTTAATTAGATTATTTGATATGTGTTAATTGATTGTATATTTAAATAGAGTGAAATGGTTTGTAAGTATTTTCTGATGAAGTCGTATGATGAAAGCGTGTATTAAAGTGTGTTGTATGCTATTTTGACTTGAGTACATCATTTGGTGACATCCATTTATATTTTCCTTTCTCTTTGCCACCTTATACGAACTGGTGCTTTTGGTGGAGTTCGTTTGCTATTTTATTTGTTACTGTATTGGTGTGGCATGGCGGAAGCAGTTGAGGACTCTTTACTTAATTTGTCTATACACCCGACGCCATCGGCAATGGGTGAAAATGTGAATGCTATCTTATTGACTACTTTGCTGGATATCCAGGCTTCGTTAAAGGTTCTTATCACCAAGTCCAATGTACAAGGCAGTGCGGAGAGGACGTCGAGCCCGATGACATCATTCCAGGAAGACGAGACGGTGGTTGATCTGGGAAGTCCCACAATGGAAAACAACGGGCGAGGAGCAAGAAGGAATGGTTTGCAATTTCCCGTCCGTAACACAGCCGATAGGTGCTGTGAACAGTTATTATACGGAGAAGAGAATCCTTTTCGGAGTTTTAGTCGGAACAGAGGTGTCAGTAATTTTGGGTCAGTTTCAACGCAACGGGAACAGTTATTGAGACTGTTGAAAAGGTACAAATCATTACAATTGGAAAACTGTTATTTTTCTAAATGTTTGGAACTTGGCATTGTTCCGAAAGGCTTACGGTTCTTCAAATGCCCCAATGGGGTTAATTTGGGGAATCCGATGTTCAAGACTTTGGTGACATTCTTTAACGAAGCAGGACTGAATTTTTTAAGACTTTTAAGTGACAACAATAAAGAAAAAATGGACTTGTTGAGAACGGAAATTAACACCATTGAAAATCATATAAAAAGTAATTTATCTAGTGAGAGTTTTGAAATGTTGTTTAATGTTTTATCACGCGAAGTTAATGTACATGCCACAGAAGTGTTCAATAGAAAGCACTCTAAACTAGTACGTGATATTGAGGTTTATAATAATAATGCTGCTTATAACAATTTTGCGCCTAATAGTAGGGGGAACAATTTTTCTGGATAGAAAAATGGTAATATTATAGTTGGGGATGACTATGCTAATCAGCGTTCTTTTAGTGAAGTGGTGAATAACGTAGCAGACAGTGGGAATTTTGATAAAGGCAATGATGGTGTGACTGTTATTACTAGTGACAAAGCAGTAAAGGTTAGTGTTCCTAATGGTAGCAGCTCAAATAGTGAGGATATTAGTAAGCCACAAAGGGTTGGATTAAATAGGCCTTCACCGGCCAGGGGACAACAAAGCACTAGTGTAAAACCAAAAACAGTGAATGAGGCCTTAATGGCAAAAAGGAACCAAGGTAATAAATCAACAGTTTTGACAAGAAGTCGTACTTTTTTGGGGTCAAATTCGTCAGGGGACGAAGCATGATGGATGACATTGACTGTTTTAACATCATTAATTTAACAGAACATGTTTTTTCTGGTGATGAATTAAATTTATTAAAATATGGTTTTAATTTTGTGCCATATTATAAAGCTAATTATAGTTGTACAGTTGTTGATGTTAAGAAATTTGTTAGAAATTTAAATTTAGCCTATGTGATGCATGATATACCTGAATCTAGTAAAGCATTAATAAAACCATCAAGTTTTGTTCCTAAATTACAGCATACTATGGAAGTGTTTGAGAAAATATGTATTGAGGATATAAAAAAGGCATTAAAAAATACTAAGAAAAATAATGATAATCTAAATGAAGAAGAAAGAAAGGCTTTAGAACATCTTATAGCTTTAAGAAGTACTATGCGTTTTATGAAAAGCGATAAAGGGTCTAATGTAGTAATAATGGAACAACAAGCATATAACATTAGTATGGAAAAAATTTTAGATAATCAAGAGGAATATGAAAAAGTTAAGCTGTTTGACATACATAAGAAGTTTAGATTCATTGAATCACAGTTATATGAAGCTTTAATGTCTGGTTACATTAATGTAGAATTGTATAATTTTTGTTCTGTACAACATCCCAAAATAGGGGTGATTTTTGGAATCCCTAAAATCCACAAGGATTCCAAAAAAACCCCTTTTAGACCTGTGGTGTCAAGTCCTCATTCTAGTACTGAAGGTATCTCATTAATCATAGATGCTGTTTTAGGACCGATTCTACAGGAAAGTTCGTCCTATATTAAAGATTCTTGGCATTTTCTGGAAGAAGTTAGTAATTTTGCTAAAGAAAATGTTTTTGACCCCATAAAGCATATTATTTTTACTTTGGATGTTACATCACTGTACACGTGCATCCCACACGATAAAGGTATTGAAGCTGTGCGTATTTATTTAACTAGGAACAAATTAGCTTCAAATGACATAATTTCCACTATTTGTGGTTTTTTAGAAATTGTGTTGGAAAACAACTATTTTATTTTTGATAAACAGTATTACAGGCAAAGAAAAGGCATTGCTATGGGGTCACCAGCTGCCCCGTCATTTGCCAATATAGTTATGGCTTGGTGGGAAATGGATATTTTATCTATTATAGTAAAGAAGTTTAATGTTGTTTTTTATAAAAGGTTCATTGACGATTTAATTTTCATAATTGAAGGAAATGAAATGGTAGTAAAAAATTTTACCACGCAGATTAATAGTCATTCTGATTTTTTAAAATTTACCATTGGTGATATAGGTTTAACGGTGAACTTCTTAGATGTATGTTTATGGTGGGACCTTATTGATAATAGGTTCCATAGTAAAATATATAGAAAAAAGACGTTTACAAATGGTTACCTGCATTATAAAAGTAATCATCCTAGACATATTATTAAAAATATCCCAAGAGGGCAATATATAAGAGCTAGTCGGATGACTAGTAAAAAGAAAAATCTAGTTGAAGAATTTCATTTTATAACTTCTTTGTTTGTTGAGAGAGGTTATGACATTGATGTTTTAATAAATAGTGGAAATGAAATTTTTGAGAAACATGAATCTTTATTTCCAGCAATATTAAATGAACCTTTGAATTATAATAGAATAAAAAATTGTAAAGCTAAGAACCCTAAAAAGGAATTTATATGTTCATTGGAAATGAGTGGTGAAATGAATATTATTGCATCAGTTTTAACAAAAAATTGGAGAGTGATTCAAGGAAATCAGGATGTTGCAAAGGTGTTAGGTGGTAAACCACACTTTGTTTTTAGGAATTCTCACAACATCAAAAACATGCTGGAATATCAGAATACTGATTTTAAGAAAAATATTACTGAGAAAAAAGGCATGTTTTGTTGTCATAATTGTAAAATCTGTCGGTTTATTTCTGTTGGTACTAGTATTTCAATATTGAATAGTGACAGAATTTTCGAAGTTCCGGGATATGTAGACTGTAATTCATGCGGGGTAGTTTATGTTGGTATGTGTACGGCATGCCCAGCATTTTATGTAGGAATGACTACACGTAATTTAAGTACCCGCATAAAAGAACATCTATACAGCATTAAAAGTAAAGACGACAATAATGCCCTATACAAACATTCCATTAATTGTGAATTTTTTAAAAAATTTGTGTTTTCAGTGTTGGAAATATGTAAACCTGACTGTAGAGCCGGTGACTTTAAGAATTTTTTGGAACAAAAGGAAACATTATGGCAGATCAGGTTGAACTCTGATAAATTTCCTGGTTTAAATGAAGCAATAAATGTGAAATGTTTTTTAAAATATAGAAAGTTAGGTATAAATAAAGAACAGAATATACTGCAATTATTTAATAATTAATTATGGTTTTAATGAATTTTATTAAATATTTTTTTATAAAGTGTATTATTAATTAATTGTTTAATTAGATTATTTGATATGTGTTAATTGATTGTATATTTAAATAGAGTGAAATGGTTTGTAAGTATTTTCTGATGAAGTCGTATGATGAAAGCGTGTATTAAAGTGTGTTGTACGCTATTTTGACTTGAGTACATCATTTGGTGACATCCATTTATATTTTCCTTTCTCTTTGCCACCTTATACGAACTGGTGCTTTTGGTGGAGTTCGTTTGCTATTTTATTTGTTTCTGTGGATGTTCCTTTGGTTCTTTCTTATTTGTGTGAGTTGCTCAATGCTGGTTTGGCCTATTCTTCTCTTCAGGCAGACTTATCAGCTGTTTCTGCTGGTCTGCCTTTAACTTCCTTGTTAACTTCTAGATTTGAGGCTAAGCAGTTTCTTAAAGACATTCTTAATATTAGACCTCCCAGGAAGCCTGTTCTTCCTCCCTGGGATCTTAATTTTGTTCTGGAAAAATTGACTCAGGGTCCTTTTGAGCCTGTTGTTTCAGCTTCCTTGCAACATTGTTCTTGGAAGACAGTTCTTTTGTTAGCTCTTACTTCTGCCAGACAGGTGTCTGAGTTACAAGCTTTTATTGCTTGTCTACCTTTTTTGATATTTCATGAGGACAGGGTGCCCTTGCGTACTAATCCTTCTTTTAGGCCCAGGGTGGTTAATGAGTTGTCACTTAATCAACCTATTAATTTGCCTACCTTTTTCCCTCTCCACAATCTGACAGTGAGAGGGTGCTACATACCTTAGATGTGCATAGACAGCTCAGATTTTATTTGGATAACACTAAAGTTATCAGGAAGTCTGACCAGTTATTTGTTTCCTTTCATTTTAGATCTTTAGGTTTGGCTGTTTCCAAACAAACTATTTCCACTTGGATTTCAAAGGTTATTTCCTTTTGTTACACTTTTCATGGCTAGAGTCTTCCTTCTTCTATTAAGGCTTATTCCACTAACACTGAGACTTCTTTTTCAAAGGTTTAGATGCTAATTCTATTCTTGAAGCTGCTACCTAGACTTCTGTGCATACCTTTACCAGCATTACCAGTTGGATGATATCTCCAGAACCAGAGCTGGTTTTGCTGTTGACATTCTTCATGGCTTCTTGGAGGGTTCTGCTGCTTCCCCCTCCCAGGTTTCTTCTTGAGCTTTTACACTTTCCCATTAGTAAGGAATACTGCAGTGGTGAATGTAAGGACATAGTACAGTTGTGTAAAATCATACCATAACAGTAGATGTCCTTGCCTTCACCGTTGCAGTATTCACTCCCTCCCTCGGGTCTTTTTCCTTTCCTGGCTGTGCAGATTCTCCTTGGTTTTCCTTGGACTTCTGTTCCTATTGAGGCGATCTGTTCTGAGGATGGTATGCCTGACCATCACCTTTATACCCTACCTTATGCAAAGAGTAAGTAGGTGACGTTCAGTGTACCTTAAAGCAACAGAAATCTTTTGGAAACTGGTGGACGGAGGGCTTCACAGCTGGGAATCCCATTAGTAAGGAATACTGCAGCAGTGAAGGCAAGGACATCTACCGTTATGACAAGAGTTTACACAACTGTACTTTCTACAGGGGGAAGGCGATATGGTGGTGATATTTTCTCCTTACAACAAGAATTAAGAGAAAGGGCAGTCTGCACACGCTGCTCTGTTTCAAGCAGGTTAAGCATTGTAAATAAATGGCAAGAGTGGGGCCACTGAGCCATTGGCTGGAGAGCCATTTCACCCAATTTTATTATTTATTTAACATTTGTTAACTGGGAAAGTCCAACTTGGAACGAAGACAATTTTCAGCGGAGGCCCAGGGAGAAACTCTCCAGATGCATGTCTTTATAATGTGAGAGGAAACTGCAGCTGGAGGAAACTCACACAAATGCAGGGAGGACATGCAGACGCCATACAGAAAACACCCCAGCCGAGAATCGAACCAAACTTCTTGTTTTGAGGTAACAACACTACCGCTGCACCACTGTGCCATCCAAATGCTTCCATACTTGAAATCAAACCAAAGAACTTCTTGTTTTGAGGTAACAACACTACCGCTGCACCACTGTGCCATCCAAATGCTTCCATACTTGTGGCTATGCCCTTTTTCTTACCCTGCCCCAACACATCCTGGATAGCAGGGATTGTTTGCCACCTCATTCAGGGATGTGTACATTTTAGATGTATTTATTCTTTTGTTGGGTGGGGTAGGCCATTGGCCTCAGTGGACTGTTTTCAGGCCTAGACCAAGGTGTTAAGTGCAAATTTCTTATCACAAACATATACACTTTTCTAACAGTATATGATATAAAATGACAATCGGAGAGGATTTTAACTTTACACCTAATGATTTCTGTCATTATTAAGTTACACAGGTACAAAACTGCCCTTGCATATTAGCAGGGTGTGCCACTGGATGCCTGCTTTTTTGTATCGGACATCTGCAAGACTTGTCGCTTATGAAGTATGACTACATCTGGAAAAATCTCCCTACCAGTTCTGATTGCAACCATTCTAAAAACACGGTTAATAAGTTATAATGCCAAGTTAATGCAGCAAAGCAGATACGTAAATGACGTTGCTTGCAAACGGCTGTGGTTTAAAGGTTTTTATTTACTAAAGCGATATTTTTTCAGCTTCGATCCAACCACTGGCATAGAAGCACATCAAGCCAGTTCTCCGGTAACTGTTAATTTCTCAACATGAATCAAAAGGATAAACAGCACTGAATCATTACACCCTTTATTTACTATATGCACCGCCACCTGCCTCTTACACGACTATGTGATGCTCCTTATTCTTGTAAACAATGCATGGACTACATCAGTCCCACCTGAGGAGGTGTAGCGGTTAGAATCACATGCGGCAATTCCAGCAGATGCTGAAAGTCCTTCATTCCCATTGGTGAGAAAATGAACATTCTTCTGTTGCTAAGGTTGTGACGTTTCAGTTGCCTTTCACCCACTTTTTTTTCCCTGCAGATGAGAGGTTACTAGCGGTCAAATTCTTGTCTCTCATCAGTTTCGTTTTGTTAGTCACATACCTGTTCGGTGCTGTTGATCTCATTCGTGTGGTTTGTAGAAGTAGATGTAGCTATTGCATTAGCTTATCCACATCATTTTTACATTAGTTTATTGACATGGGCACACATTTACACCATAACAGAAATGTAGAACGTACGCCAACGGCAAGTCAGATGCTATGCAGTTGCTTTATAACAAAATTATGCGGTTAAGGCATAAGTTATTCTTCAAGGTTGTATGAATACCCGCCACTTTCCTACATCCGTTATCGAAACAGGGAGACGTTTTAAAATATTAGTGCTGTTTAGATGTACAGTCGGCAAAATAAGACCACTTGAGCTGATCTGTATTTTCTAAGTAAAGAAAATCTATAGCTTTTTATTTATTGTCATACGTCTCCCTTTATACAAACATTTCCAGTTTTAGAAGGGGCAGAACAAAATTCTATACCAAAATTAGGAACGTCCATGAACATCTTTGGGGATACGTGGTAGGTAAACTCATGCCAGCATGTCAAAATGAGGTGTTGAGTCTTAAACTGATATATCTCTCGAAAGGCCAACTTTGTAGTCGAGTATCGGGTCTTACTCGAAACTGGAGCAATGGACCCACACGCTGCTCGTACTAACAATCCATTCAGCGTGTGTGTGTGTGTGTGTGTGTGTGTGTGCGCGCGGGGGGGGGGGTGGTGGGGTATCGTATTGAAACTGACCGAACGTATTACATATTGCACAAAACTGTAACGGAATGTAACCCACGCTATTAGTAAGTCATTTATTTCGCTCTCCAGATAAGTATTTGTGTGCAAAGAAAAACAAATTGCTGCGAAAGTGCTTCTTGTCAACGATTGCATAAATGTGCTTGCCTTGTGTATCCACTTGAGGTTATTATCGGTCAAGTAGCGTTGTTTCGCCTGCGGCTCAAAATGTTTTTCTGTAGAAATCTGTTACTATAAACCTCCGAATATTTATGGGTGGAGATTTTCAGTGTGTTACTGTAGTTCATTTCTCTATTAAAAAAAAAAAAAAGTAAAGATACTGTGGACTCCGGGTTATACAACACTATTCAATTATATGTGTATATGCGAAGTGGTACACAACCCCATATACACATTGTATAAAACGGAAATATGACTGTACTTTGCCAAAATGCATATCTAACAATACCCCAGTCTTAATAACACCAAGTACAATTGTAACCTACACGTCCAGTATTTATAAGGAACATTTGTGACAATATCTCACTATAACTCTCTTTTTTTGCCTCCACAAAAGCCCAAATCGGGGCAATTCTGTTACTGTTCTTAAAATCTTCACGAAACGCATAGGATTAGGATTGGATCACCATGAGTAACAACATTTGCTATGTATCAGTCATGGATCCACTTCAAGAGTGGGGGTGAAGCTCTAGAGGCCAATCCTTGCATCAATGCCCATGTTGCATTGTTTGTGATCACAGGGACTCCCATCATAATTCTTTGTAGATCTTGCAGCTTAATTTATGATTAGAGATCTAATTATAATTATTTGCAGTACACGGAACTTTGGTGGCATGAGTTACTTATATCATGCAGATGTAACTTGGGTATCAATTCTTAGAATGCAAATGTGAGTTATGCCCACTTGCTGTAATAAGTATCCATTGGCACTTACACATGTGCTAAGACCAAACTTTACAACTCCCTCCCTAATCCTAAAACCTTGCCCCTAACGCTAAAATTGAGACCCTAATTAAAAAAAAAAAATCTCTAACCCTAATACGAAATTTGTCTCCCTTACTGTAAATTGTTGTCCCTAACAGTAAAACCTTATGACTAATCCAAAAAAACTAACCAGAACTTCAAAAATGTACCTGTAAAGAAGTGAAGTGCCTACCTACAACAAACCCATCTTCAAATTTTACCTCAGAAGCAGCACGCTTAACATGTCCTCTGCCTTCATGCTACAGTATATATTTAACCATTGCTGCACCAATATACCACAGCACGCTTAACATGTCCTCTGCCTTCATGCTACAGTATATATTTAACCATTGCTGCACCAATATACCACAACTTACAGGGTGAAAAAACATGTAAGTACGCCAAGTCTTTCACAGCTTTGAAAGCTGTACAACACTTTGTGATGCTACATAGACAGCAACCAGGAGATAAGTATTTCTGTGATGAGCAAACAGGTTTAAAAGCTGTTGGGTACTGTACTCTGCCATACTTTTGCTACTGTGAATTGCCTTAGGTTAGAAAGCTGGTTAAGCTTCTCGCCGCTATTTCAGTGGTATCTGGCACTGTAGGGTAATAAGTAAGTACTAGGCTAGCTGCATTTGTTGGTCATTTTAAGCCTAGCTAGTTTTCCTTTCCAGGCTCGGTAGTCAAACCCTGTACCTTGTGCCTGTGAGGTTAACACCTTAACCATATGCCATATGGTTTTAATTTAAATGGGCGCTTTCCTTGCTTGGCTGTATACACTGCAGCCTGCAGACATTGAAAATAGGAACAAAAGACGCTTGAAAAGTAGGAACATCCCAGCTAAAAATCTCTATATCTAATTTTATAAAATTTGAATACCAAATAGCACATATTTCCTACTTCCAGTAGGAATGTGGATTACTACTAAGGTGCACATGTTTAAAAGCAGAGAGACAAAAATGATGGAAAAATAAAATAAATGTGTAAAGTCTGTAGACTTTAATAAACTAGATTGCAAAATTCTACCCCATACAGTTATTTAATTTTGCTTCAGAAAAATGTTTCTCCTCTTTCTTTAAATTATTTTCATAACTAATATGTTGGTCATGGAGTGTAGTGTTCTGTATAACAGGCAGCTTCAAAAATCACTTGTGAGGAGGGAGATTCAAAAATTGTGTGAAGGAGTTAAATCAAGCCTGAAACTAGGGACATACCTTCAAGACAAATCAGGCCTGAAAATAGGAATGTTCCTTCAAAATAGGGCCAGCTGAGAGGTATGCTTGACTGTTGTAAGTTTTGCCTTTCTATTGCAACTCAGTTTAACAAAGTTTATTGTGGTTTTGCAATTTTTGGACCATACTTAAGTTTTCTTTTTTTTGGAACTTGGAGTTCATGTCTCTTATAAGAGAAAAGTACTTCTGCATTTATTCATTGTCTGATGCTAATACTGCCATTAGCACATGATTTGTCTCGGCATCATTCTAGCATAAGTTTTGTTGTTGTGTAAACCCACTGGGCACAAAATTCCTTTTTCAGTTATGACCCAGGAACACTGTCTATTGCTCGGAATTGTAGAGTAGGCAAACAGAGGTGCAATTAGTCAAACCCTATGCCTTGGACTACAAGAAACTGTTCAATGAACAGCTCAGAGCTGCTAATGACCTGATCAGCCTTTACAAGCAATGATTAGTATTATTGTTTATAGCACTGTTTGATTTAGTAATGTTCTGCATAACAGTTCAGTGGATTAATATGCAAGAAATTTTCTTGACGACAAGATTTCTTTCCTCCATGACCAAATATTTAAATGCATATTAGTTGTGTCCCAATTTCAAGAATAATTCATGTACTGGAAATACTCATGTAGCAGTTTACATCAAATAATAATACACCTATCCTAAGCTGGACCTGAATATTTATATTTTATGCAATTACAGTACTTGACAAACTTGTTACTTTCTGTTTTAAATATTCTGCAAATTCTTTAATCTGATTATAGGTTCATAGGTGTGTACTAGGCTAATGGCCGTGGAGCCTTTACAAACCTAGCCCATAGGATTACCCTGGCATCGTGCCAGCCAACCTTAGTCCCCAGTGCCTCTGTCGAGTAGAGCCACTGGAGTGATCCGTGGGGTGAATTTTCTATTTCCTATCCACTCATCAAGATTTCTCTTGAAGAGGGCCAGTGAGGTACTCTGCTTGACATGTATGGGAAGTCTATTCCATAGCATGGGCAGTCTCTGGGTTATGAACCTGTGCTTCCAGCATGTTCTGTTGATTGTGGTAATGAGGTTGAGGTCTGTGAATCATGTGGTGCGGAGGGATTGTGATTTCTTTACATGTAGCATTTCTAACAGAGCCGGGTCAGACATGGCTTTGTAAGTCAAGCAGAGATCACCTCTAAGTAGGCGATATGAGACAGAGAATAGTTGGAGTTTTTTGAGTCTGTCCATATAGGACTAGTGTTTAAGTACTAGGATCCTCTTTGTGAGGTATTTTTGCGGCCTCTCAAGTTGTTGCAGGTGTCTAGTAAGGTACATGGCAAATGGGGCATTGTACTCAATCATTGGCCTAATGAGGGAAGAGTAGAGGGAGACAATGACCTCTTTCTTCCTAGATGCAAAACCCTTAATAATGAGATGTGCCACATAGAAGGACTTTTTGACCACAGTGGCAGTGTGGTGGTTGTCGAAAGATTTTACTCTTCTAACATATTCTGGAAGAATCACACCAAGTTCTTGTAAGCAAGTAAAACAGCTTTATTTTACATGCATGGAGATCTGCTACATGATAGTAATATGCCAGCAGTCTGGTTACTTGTACTTTGAGTTCTCCTTATATAGACCCTCCTGCACGTACATACACGTAGCACACAGAACATTCATTAAAATTGATAGTTTGATTACTTGTTTTTACCAGCCAGTACCACAGTTATTCTTGCACCATTAACTTTATCAGCAGTTTAAGATTAACTCCTGCATTCCTCAGTGATCAACATTTTCCAGAACATTTCAGTTTGCACGCAGTGAACATTTTTCTGCTTAACCCTTTAAATACAGAATACAAAATATGTTGACTTCAGTATTTTTCCACATTTCCCCCCTTACAACATTTTGTATACTGTTTATTTTACACAATCCCAGATATGTTGTATACCTTCTCATAATCAGAGAAATATGCTTTTGTAGCATTGGCAGAGATAACCTTCGATATTATCATTTTGATACATGGTATGCAACAGCAGCCAAGCAGCAAAAATATGATTGCACCAACACATACAGCAATTAAAATGTTCATCAACACAGAACCCCAGTTTCCAAACAGGTTTTGGAAAAAGTCAGTCAAGGGGTTTGGACCAGGTTTAGTCAGTTCAAAAACTTGTTGAATTATTTTTCCTTTGCCGCTAGGGTGAAATTGAGCGCCATACGGTTCTGCAACACTACGGTTCTCATCGCCGTTAATTAAGCCATCACCAATTCTAGCACTGAAAATGTCACATTACTCAAAGTCTCTAACAGTTTTGACAGTTTTCTCAGTTCTCAGATGGATTTTACTGTCCCATACGCTGGCAAAATACCAGCCCAAGCAATTACATCATCGCCTAGGTCCATATGTGAGAGTCCTTTGCTGCTGACGTGTGCCAAGTCATGGTGATAAATCCATGACGCATCAATGTTACCTACGGGATTAATAGGTTTATTAAGAGAGCGTGCATTTCGTATTTTATCTTGAGGTAATACATTTGCGTATCTGATACCTGGTATCAGATATCCCAAAAAACAACTTCCTGACCAGCCATATGGTAACCATTTATATGCTTTCCTACCACAAATAAAATAACAATCATTTGTTTTGATGGTAATATTGGTTGCAAATTCATAACTCCCATTTGGCTTTAGCCCTTAAATAACAGGCCATATGCATACAGCATTTTTCAACAAAACTAATATCATTTACATTGATGTCTTTTTTATAGCTCCAAACTTGGTCTCACACTGCCCTTCTAGGGTACAATTATGAACTATTGTCAAATTACATTGGCTCAGCCCCACCTTAACTTTCCCAATCTTTTGAAAACACACTGTTCCATTTTGGCCCCAGAAGAGGCAGCCACCTTGTCTCTCAGTGGTACTTCTGTGGTTTCAAACAACAAACTATTCCAAGTATCATTTATTCCCAGAGGGCTGTCCCTAACATTAAGCCACTGTGTACAGTAGGTATTGCAGTACATACCCAACAATTTGAGACATTCATTGAGGATGCATATGCATATTTAATCGCTTGATATGTATTAAAGTTTGGATGCCAGCTGGTGTGTTTGTCTCTTTGAATGGCTAGCTTCATTAAAAGACAGAAATGTCCAAAACAGAAATATTACAATCACAATAGTTATAAACAATAAAACATTGCAATAGAACCATTTTCTCTTATTCTCATTATTGTCCTTCATGATTGCTGCTGTCTGTTTGTTCCTCAGGGGAACTCAGGTCTTTATTTAACTTAAAATGTTTTATGATTTTGCAATGCGTTAGGTGGATCCATGAGGACCTTTCTTTAATCCGAACTGCTGTTGGAGTTGCGATTAGCACCTGGTAGGGCCCTCCCATTTGGGGATGCCCAATTCTTGCGTTTATTATTTTGATCCAGACCCACTCGCGGGTCTGATTTCCGTGATCTTGTCGTCTCTTGAACCTGAAAAACAATCATTCGTTAAACAGCTGTTAGTATTGGTCAGCATTTTCCTCATGTACTCAGCTATCTCCTCACCCCCCTCACGTTCCGCAGGCAACAAGTTTTGCCACTGCGGGACGTAATAAGGTCTCCCATACAACAACTCAAATGGGGTGACTCCTTTTGAGGTGGGAGTTGTGCGCATGGAAAGGAGGGCTAGAGGTAGACAGGTAATCCAAGACTGATGTGTCTCGGCCATGAGTTTTCTCAACTTGCCTTTTAGAATGCCGTTATGGCGTTCCACCAACCCTGCTGACTGTGGGTGGTAGGCACAATGGTGTTTCAATTCAATTTGGAAAACTGTAGACAGTTTCTGTATGATCTGATTGACAAAATGCGTGCCGTTGTCAGAGTAGATGCGTGTAGGAAGTCCAAAGTGCGGGACGATGTGATTGACCAAAATTTTAGCCACTGATTGAGCATCCGGATGTGTCACGGAAAAGCCTCAACCCACTTAGTAAATGCATCTACTATTACTAACACAAACTTCTTTAGTTGTGCCGGGTCAATTCGATGAAGTCCATACATATTGTATGAAAAGGATAGGGGTGTTGGAAATGATGCCGAGCAACTCTGACCCCTCCCGTGGTATTTAGCACATACTATGCAGGATAGACAAAAACGTTTTGCATATGCAATGAAACCCTTGGTCCAAAAGGTAAGGTGGATAATTCTAACCATAGCTGCAGGGCCCAGATGGGAAGGGCCATGCACAACTAGTGCTGCATATCTAAAAAGATTAGTAGGCAAAACATATTTATTATCCGGTCCCACATAGATTCCTTTGTTCTGCCTAACACCATACCTAGTCCAGCGTTGTTTTTCCTGTACTGTGCTAAGTTCCTGCATGACTTGTAAGGTTTGCAAATCAAATTTATCTGTTGGTTGTAATTCTGTAGGTGTGGTTTCAAGTGAAAAGGTACTGGACATAGCTGCCTCTTTGGCTGCTTTGTCTGCTAGGGCATTACCAAGTGATACCGGGTCCTTAGCACGGGTATGAGCAGCGCATTTACAGATGGCCAAACCCCGTGGCCGTTGGACGGCTTGTAGTAATTCAAGGATTAGGTCTTTGTGCATAATGTCTTTCCCCCGAGGTTGTAACCATCCCCCTATTTTTCCATTGCTGAGCAAACACATGCACCGTAGAGAAGGCATATTGACTATCCGTATAGATAGTGACATTCCTGTCCTCTGAAAGGAGACATGCCCTTGTCACAGCAATCAGTTCCGCTGCTTGAGCGGATAAGTTCCCGGGGAGTGGTCTTGCCTCTATTATCTGAGTTGCAGTAGTAACTGCATACCCTACCTGCGTGGTGCCTGTTTCTGTTTTGCGTGCTGACCCATCTACAAACAGTGTCCAGTCCGCATGTAGTAAGGGTTGATCTTTAAGATCCGGTCTTGGTAGAACTTTAGAATGTATGAGATCTAAGCATACATGCGAATACCGTCTTCAGCAACAGGTAGCAATGTCGCTGGATTTAAGGTAGTGCATCTCTCAATTGTCATGTGTGGCTGCGATAACAGCGTAGTCATACAAGATAAATGTCTGCTAGGTGACAGAAATGTTAACTTGTCCTGCAGAAGGATGACTGCTACAGAGTGCGGGACTTTTAATGTAAGATCATGGAACAATACCAACGTGGCAGACGCTTGTACCAAAGCGGCTGCAATTACTGCTTGCACCCAGTGTGGTAATGCTCGTGCTACTGAGTCTAATTTGCTAGAGTAAAATGCCAATGGTCTTAACTTATCTCCATACATTTGCATTAAAACAGATGTCATAAATCCCTGCTTGCAATCTACAGTCTGTATAAAGGTCTTACTGTAATCTGGAAACCCCAATGTTGCTGACCCAGCTATCAGTTGCTTGATCCTAGTAAATGCCTGTACTGCCTTGTCTGTCCAGTGCAGCAAATCTTTTGCCGCCATCGGTATTGCAAAAATTAAGTCTGATAGCGGGTGCACTTCGGCGTAGTTGGGAATCCAACTACGACAGAAGTTCGTAATGCCTAAAAGGACATCATTTCTTTTTGTAGTTGGCATGGGGCTTGTAAAATAGCATTCTTTCTGCTGTCATCTAATCGCCTGCCCTTCCCAGAGATAGTATAACCCAGGTAACGTACTTCTAATTTACAAAATTGTAACTTAGACTTATTTACCTTATGTCCTTCGTGTGCCAGAAAGTGTAGTAGTCGAATAGTCTCGGACTTACAGAGTTCTTCCGTAGTCGCGCCAGGAGGATATCATCCACGCACAGCAGTAGGTGGCACCCTTGGGCTGGTTGGAACTGAGCCAAATTGGTGGACATCTCTTGTGAGAAGATGGTCGGACTTTCGCAGTATCCCTGCGGTAACCTGGTATAGGTATAACGCTTGCCCATAAACGTAAATGCAAACCAAAATCTACTATCTTCCTGCAAGGGAATAGAGAAAAGGCATTACTGATATCAGTTACAGAAAAGTAGTTATCCGTTGGAAGGATATCGTTCAGCAGAATAGACGGATCCGGGACTATGGGGGCCCGAGGTACCACCGCGGTATTTATTGCCTGTAAGTCTTGTACCATCCTCCATGTCCCATCCGGTTTTACTGGAAATAAGGGCGTATTACGGTGAGTCTGTGCACAGAATTAATACTCCAGCTTTCAAAAGTGCTGTGATTACCGGTAAAATGCCCTCCTCTGTCTTTCTGCTCAAGGGATACTGCCGTTTATGAGGTCTAAATTCTGACTTGGGTGTAATCTTTACCTGTCCTGCCGTTCTAATCAGTCCGATATCGTGCTGACCCTGCGACCATAATGAGTTTGGAATCATCTGCAATTGAGATTCTTCCATGGGGGTAAGGAGACATAGTCATAATGTCCCAGGGATTGTATCGGTTTGTC
This sequence comes from Protopterus annectens, assembly GCF_019279795.1. Classification (NCBI taxonomy): domain Eukaryota; kingdom Metazoa; phylum Chordata; order Ceratodontiformes; family Protopteridae; genus Protopterus; species Protopterus annectens. Next base: position 263,985,429 of record NC_056733.1, read on the forward strand.
TTCCCTGAGGTGCACGGTCGGTCTGGCTTGTGTAACCCAGTTAAGTTTTGAACCTGAATGCCCTTACCTGCCAACTGTTCTGGTGTCCATCCTACCCATTCAGTTATTTTCTTACCCACGAGGTACCATGACATTCCTTCACCCTCCGTGACTGAAATATGTGTGGTTAATTCATTCTTATACAGCAGCTGCATATCCCTTGTAAGGCTACATGTGACTGCAGAATTACCTAGTGTGTCCCAAAAAGGCTATGCAATACTAGTTTGGTGACTTTAAAACTAAGAAATTTCTTTCGTATTCTAAATCAGGTCCGCACATCTTCTGTAATACATTGTGCAATGTAATGGATCTGACACCTTCGGATTTGTTATGCCGTATTTGCTTAATGCCAAATTTGTAAGAGCCGTCACTACACTCTGGGGCCTGTCTCTATCAAATCATTACTATACCAGTAATGTAGATCTCCCTGCCCTCTAATAGCATTGCACTATTCAGTTCTATTCTCCTCGCCACCATCCCGTGGAGGTGGGACGGTTGCTATACCGAACACTTGCATTAAATCTCTTCCTAGTAAATGTACTGGGCAGATTTCTGAAATTATTACTCGGAACCGTATGGTTTGGTTCGTCTCTGGGTCGGTAAACCACAGAGGTTTGGACAATGGCTCTTTGTAAATCGACCATTTGCTGCTTTTACAAGCACATATTCATCCGAGGTAACATCGGATGATATGGCAGTACTTCTGACTAACGCTCGAGAAGCCCTGAGTCACAAAGAAATTCTATGTCTCGCCCTCAACTTGCAATGTGATCACTGGTTGGGATTCCAATTGCATAGTTGATGCTAGTGCTGTTAGATTTACCATTTGATATTTCTCATTTTCTGCCATTTCCTGTCCCCACCCATCGCCTTCACTTGTACCTACTTCCCCATTCTCACTTTCTTCTTCTTCCTCATACCCTCCATCTACGCTTTTTGACCATCATATAGTCATGCGGTACCACCGAAGCAACCATCGGTTTCTCCGGTCCTCTGCAATCTCTGGCGAAATGTCCTTTCTTACCGCACTTAAAACACTCCCCTCTTTTGCCTACCCTCGAAATCCTCAGAATGACTTATGCCTCCCGTCCTCGTCCTCTTCCCCTGCCACGCCTCTTCCGCGATTTGGAATCTTGAACTAACATTAAAGTTCCATCTTCACTAACTGTAAAAGTCTGGGCTTTTTATTTTTTTTCCTTCAGGTATTTCTCAGCATGTCTAGCATAATCCATAAGGGGCTGTAGACGCTGTCCTGTGTGTGATCATATGCTTTTGTATAAAGTTACCAATGGCTGTCTTGCAGCCCTTTAGGAATGCATTTTTCAGTTGCTGTTCATAGGGCGAGTCATTGGCCTGATTTTCTGCCTTAATCAACCCACTATGAGCATCAAAACATTGTGTGAGACGATGTAGATAATTGTCTACGGTTTCGTCATCTGATTGAACGCATTGATTAATGCAAGTCCAATCTGCTTTGGGCTTCCAATGTTCTTCTATTTTATCTAGGAGAGTCTTTATTCTGGTTCTACACACTTGAGTTAAACGGCAAGGCTCCCCTTCCTCTGGTAGCAGGGGTCCCAAGTTCCAAATAAGGTGCCAATCAGGTCCTAGGATTTGCCTTATTACTTGTTCAAATTCTACAGCGTTTAATCTATAACTCATTCTCATGCCCCTACGCCTGTACGGAATTTACGATATCTACTTTTGGATGGGGAATCCCTCTACCGCTTCGGATATCATCACGGGTCCACGGTCGGTAGACCAATATGGTAGGACCCTCGCCTTCTGCCCGCTTGAGGATTTGCCACTTCTATCAGTGGGTATTCCTCTCCTTCCTGATCTACCTTCTCCTTAATTTTCCAGTCCCTTCTCTCCTAATACTTCCGCTCGTAAGTCAAGAGTGTTGGCAGGCTCTCTCTGTAATATAATACGTGGCGTGGGGGGGACACTCACCGAAGCCTGGTATTGCGGTGGGTCCTGGTCGGGGGGCACCTCAATAACCTGTGCAGGGTCTGGATACTGGATGGGAGGGGCCGAGCGATTCTGGTGACTACGACTGACTATGGAAGTTTCATTATCTTCCTTTTGAACAAAGTACACATCTTTTTCACTTGAATTACCACACCCTTTTTTCAAATTTTGTTCCTTATGTTTTTTATTTGCTTCCTCCAGCCATTTCTGTGCCTGGGGAATCCCTACCTTCTTTTGCTTCCTTGTCTTATTTCCTGCCTGTTTGCGCAGTAATCTTACTAGATTTTGACATTCTGACTTATTTAAACATCCACTAAACCCATGTTCCTTTTTCCATTTATCTAAATACTTTACATTCTTTGGGTGTAAATCAAACATAAACTTTTCATCTTCAGTTTTGTCGCCTTTGGCTAACTGGTTCCTGTTCCCATTTCTCTTACGAGAAACTATTCCTGTTCCTGAGATCTCTTGTATATGGAATCTATTCACATATACCCCTTATACTTTGAGAAAATTCAATTTCTCCCTTGACTAGTCCCTTAAAATTTAGACAAAAAAATTCCAATCAGAAACAACAAAAAATAGCTTTTCTTTTTGCTTACCTTTGTGATTCCTCCGCCCTGTTTCGCTGCCACCTCACGGATTGAATCTGGAAAGAGTGACTGGCCTCTAATTTCAACCTGTTTCAGTTGGAGGTCTTTCATTCGAGGAGAGCCTGATCTCTCTCCACCTGCGCAGGTTTTCAGCCTCTCTTTGTTCGATTCGCACTGTGCAGGGGCCGCCCTAACGTTGGGCGCCAGTTATGTCGAAAGATTTTACTCTTCTAACATATTCTGGAAGAATCACACCAAGTTCTTGTAAGCAAGTAAAACAGCTTTATTTTACATGCATGGAGATCTGCTACATGATAGTAATATGCCAGCAGTCTGGTTACTTGTACTTTGAGTTCTCCTTATATAGACCCTCCTGCACGTACATACACGTAGCACACAGAACATTCATTAAAATTGATAGTTTGATTACTTGTTTTTACCAGCCAGTACCACAGTTATTCTTGCACCATTAACTTTATCAGCAGTTTAAGATTAACTCCTGCATTCCTCAGTGATCAACATTTTCCAGAACATTTCAGTTTGCACGCAGTGAACATTTTTCTGCTTAACCCTTTAAATACAGAATACAAAATATGTTGACTTCAGTATTTTTCCACAGTGGTCAAAAGAGAGGTTGCTGTCAACCAGTGTTTCGAGATCTCTTATAACACCTTCTGTATTCAGTGGACTACCATCAATGTGGTAATACAAGGGAACCAGGTTTTTCCTAAAGGGGATGAAGACACATTTTTTGGCATTGAGCTTAAGGCCATGGTTCTGACACCAGTCGTTGGTCTGATTGAGGCCTTTCTGCAGGATGTCAGCATCACTTGGGGAGTTAATAATAGCTCCCAGCTTGCAATCATCTGCAAACTTTGTCAGCCAGAGTCCCTTCATGTTGGCCTGGACTTCAGAGAAGTAGATACCAAACAGGAGAGGACCCAGGACCGAACCCTGTGGGACTCCACTCGTGACTGGTCAGCAGTCTGACTTGGAGTCAGCTACTTTCACACTGTGGGTTCTATCTGTGAGCCAGTTTGCAACCCATCTAGTGATATAAGGGTTGATGCCTAGCTTAGTAAGTTTTCCTATGATTCCTGAGTGGGGAATGGTATCAAAGGCCTTTGGCCAGATCAAGGTAGGCTGTAAGAACCACCTTACCTTCATCCACAGCTCTGGTGACTGACTCAAAGAAGTCGACCAAGTTGAGCAGGCATGATCACAAAACCCTTCACAAAACCAAACTGTGTATGATCCAGAGTTTGGAGATTCCTTATATCCTTGTTTATTAGGTCCATGATGATGCGTTCCATAGCTTTGCATATCAGACTCGTCAGGCTAATGGGGCGATAGTTCCCAGGGTCTGTAGCTCTTTGTGAAGAGGGATGACTGTAGGAGTGCGCCATTCGGTAGGGACAAAGCCTGAGGTGAGGCTGTGATTGAAGAGGGCACACAGGTGAGGTGCCAGTTCACTCTGTAGTTCATGTAGAACACAGCCAGGGATACTGTCAGGTCCCATAGAAGCTGTATTGTTGGCCTTGGACAGTGCTGTTTTAACCTGTGCAGCAGTACTACTGGGTGCCTGGCAATCTACTGGTATTGTGATTGGTCCTTTGGGTGGGGGGGGTAATGTTAACACTGAATCTGTCCGCCAGTATATTTGCAGTATCAGTTGGCTCGGTATAGGAGGTACCATTGTGCAGTAGCTCAAAGAAAATCTGGGTAGTGCCATGGAGATTCTTGACATAACTATAGAAGGTCTTGTTGTCTTTACTATCTGCTGCAATTCTGTTTTCATAGCTAGCTTTAGAGGATTTGATGAGAGATCTTAACCTTTTGTTGAGGCTGATAAGGGAGTTTTTCCAGTTTTGGAACTTCACCTTATTTCCTCCTTCTGATGAACCATTTCTTTTTTCAACTTTGTTACAAAATAAAAAAAAAATAATAAAAAGAAAATCAATGAAAAAAAAATTTACTCACACAGTAAAAGTGATTTCATTGGCATCTCCTTCTCTCCTTGAAAAAATTAGGTCTACCATCTCTCTGACTGATTTTACACTTTTATAGAACTATACACCTGACCCAGGGTCAAGGTCATATTAGCCTCTTTGTCTATCTCTTTGCATGAATGTTTATAGCTGTTGACGCTTGAAAACCTGTATCTAGCTTGGATGAGAAAGATCATCTGGGTTTGAGGTCACTCCCTATTTCACGAAAGGGGATCTGCAAAAGCAGGGTTGAAAGCTGTCCTTTTCTCTGGGCTGCATAAAACATTAATAAACACTGCCTTCAAGGTGACCCAGGTCAGGTAACTGAATCCATAGAGTCAAACATTGCTAAGGGGAAAAGACTGAAGTCCCAGAGCAGTCTGCACACATAGTGTTAGGAGATGAGGACTGTGCTTTTATTCTTCCCCGTTCAATAAATCCATAATGAGTGTGACTGAAATGGCACCTTGTGGTCTTTACTTTCTTAAATACCAGTAGTTGAATGTACTCCACTGCCTGTGAGTACATGATTGGTGCACCTATTCTTGGACTGCAATATTATGATTCTCATGGTATAACTTTATACTAATTCTGAATTTATGGATTTTGGTGAAGGCCTCTGAGCGTGACTGCAAGGATTGTTTTCCAAGGTTCTGCCACTGACAACATCACTAGTAAACATAAATTTGGTAGCTACTGTGGCAATTTACTGTTACTGTCACTTTTTTCCTTAATTTGCTGAATACCATTAGTGACAATGGGACTGTGGCAGTACCTGTATGCTCCTTAAGTCCTAAGCCTGTGATGTGGCATTTGCTGTAAAGGTTTCCTTATCGTAAGAACAATAAATCGCTGACAACTTAAAGCTGATTGGGTACCAAGAGATCATTTTGAAAGCACTCACATTAGGGTTGCCACCTTTTCAAATGGCCAAAGTGGGACATTTTCGGTACAAACATCAGATTTTACAGGCCGACACATGCCCACGGTCAGTACAAAGGATAGAACTTAACTTTTTTGCCTAAATAAAAGCTTATTCTTGTAGCATTTTAGTTGCTTATTCTGTTTCTTATAACATTTAGGTATTTTAGATACAAAATAACTGTTTTATGCAACTATTACATAAAATATAGGAAATAATTTTGTCCTAAAATCTCAGGACATTTGCCATTTTTTTATTTTTTGTCCGGACACAACTGCCCAAAGAGGGACTGTCCCGCGCAAAGTGGGACAGGTGGTAACCCTAACTCACATTATCACATACCTTGTTAATTTTATTTTCTGAGGCTGTCCTCTTATATCTGTATTCTCTCTGCTGAGAAAGTCAGACAATGTATTAGGAAATCTGCTAGGTATGTAACTTTGATAATACAAAGATGACTGTGAAATAACTATCTGCTTCCAACAAGGTCTGAAAGCTTTTCTTTCCACATTGTTTCCTTAAGTAAGACACAGCTGCTGTGTTGGCAGGCATTCTGGATAAGGGGTGCAAAATGTTGAGATGGCCTGATCAGCTGCAAATTAAGGACATTGTTGCGCAGGACAAGCTTTTGCTGTGGTCCACTGACCTTGAACTGGTGAATCTCAAAAGTGGTACCCCCTCACTAGTTAGAGAACTCTTCAGTTGAGGCCACATATTTCTTACCATATATGTGTTTCTTCCTAGCTGTGGGCACAATGTTGTCGATTTGGAGAGGTCTGATTTTGTTACTACTTCTGCCTGATTGTGTCTTATTGCAAGACGCTCATAGATTATCCGACCCATGGGTTAGGTCAGTATAAGAATAGAGAATTCCCAAGAAATGTAGTATTTTCACAAGTTGTGGATGTGGCTGAAACTCTTCCAAGGCTATGGCGATGGCCTTTGTGTTGTGAAATAGGATGCGACTATTCCCATGTTTGTCTGAACTATTCTACTAGGTGTTGCATCTAGATGGTGCTGCTAACCTTTCTTGATCTTTTAGCTTCACTATGTCAAAATAGTCAACGGTAGATCTGTGTGTTGATAGTTTGTGATTTATTTTAAATGCTTTTTCTCTCTCTCTCGGCTTTGCCAACCATCAGGCCCCCCTTAACAAACTTCACCCCATTCATTCCCCAGTGTGTGGGGGGGTCATCTGGAGGGGCAATCATTTAGGTAGACACTGAGGAATTTGTGCTGTCACCAGTAAACTGGCTATAACAGCATTTTAAATATAGATCCTAATCCCACCACTGGTTGGGGAGGGGGGGGGGGGGCAGGCTATCTGCATTACCATGGGAACTTAATCTTCTGTCCCTGTGAGAGCGTGCTCCCTTACACTCACTAATGAGAACTACCCTCAGACATTGGCTTGGTGAGCCATATGCCCACCTCAGGATGTCTACTACATTACCAGCCCTCCATCTGAGGGATAGTGGCTGTACACGTCCTGCTCTGCCTCACCCTCCTACGACAAGGGCCTGCACATTCCTACCTGCCAGTGCTGTCAAGTACCAGAGATGGTAATCAAACCTGGTAAGTGCTGAACCTGGAGTGTATTGTGTAATAATATGAATGACCTGCATTTTGTTACGTAGTAGTGTGAGCAAATAAAAGGTGGGAGATTTGTACAGAAATTACCTTAACGTGTGACAACAGATACTTTTTTGACATATGTGTCCATTATTAAAAAGTAGGCCTCAGGCATCAAAGATTCACACAGTCATATCTCTCAAAAGTAGTGATGGTCACTGCATGCCCTCTGTTTAGCACTATATGTTTGTACTGGAAAATCATTAAATAGAGAAGTTAGAACATAATGATACACATTGCAGTTTCAGACTTCACAACTCTCACAAGATCATTCACAATAAAATTGGAAAATTTTGATGCTATCGACTGTCTGTACCTTTCACGTATATTGGTCTTAGAAAGTTAATTACCAGTTCAACAAATGCAGATATACTAAGCACTAAGTCAGCTATGCACCCCAAGCATCATATACAAGGCCTATGTATCTCTGAATCCAAAAGATACAAAACAGGGATATGGCACAGTTATCATCAATTGCAGAGGGTGTTGTGGAGGGTGGGATGTCAGGAAGCCTAGGCTGACAGAAAAGGTTGGTGAATGTGTGTGAGTAAGAAAGAGAAGCAAGCAAACATTTGGATAAACTAATACATGGCCAACCAGTAAGACAAAATGTGAGTTTTAAGCTGCACGGCTGAATCATGTAACTGTTGTGTATGTGTCTGTAGGGGTCCTCCAAGTGAAACTGGTGTGTGTGTGTCTTCATAAACACAGCCAAGCTCTGTGCTAGCTCTACATATTGGTATGTTGGACAGGTGTGAGCCATGCATGTTAGATGTGGCAGTTCATTGTTGTCGTCCCCGACCACGAGAAATGGCTCTGCCAGGGGTTGCACTGGCAAGTCCACATCCACAGTCGGATGCACTGATGCTATCTGAATGTGACTGATGTCTGCTGGATGAACTCTTCTCATGAGTATGCCCAGGACCATGACCTGATGGCCTGCCATGTCTGGGTGTGGATAGCTCACCTACTGATGGAGCAGTGGAAATATTGCCCCTATGGGAGCATGATTGGGCATAGCCACTTTGGCTAACAGCAGATGATGTGGCTGACCTACACCCATGAGGATGCCATCCCTCTCCCAGCAGATGTTCCATCATAGACACCGCATGTTCCAATGTGTCATTCATCCAGTCCATTGAATCGGCAACATGGTGGAGGCAGTCAAGCATGTTAGCCTGTGCCACATATACAACGCTAAGCATTTCGCTGGAGCACCTATGGGAATGTGCCTGTAGCGCCATGATGGCCGTAAACATACATTGAGTGGCATGGGAAGAGACACCTGGATCAGGTGGAGGATGTACAGGAGGCCTCCACAGAGCATCCCTAACAACCGTCCTGTGTGGCACCTCACCCACACTTTGGCTGCAGCCAGAGTCAGCAGGCACTGAAGCTGCAGTAACCACACTTCCCTGATTGATTTGCCCTCTAACTGTTCAATATCTGTGGGCTCACTGGAATGGGTAGGCATAGGCCAACTGGTTGTGTCCAATGGAATTTCAGGGGATGATTATATGTCAACCTCAGTGTCAGATTTAACCTCTGCACTTCCCCACTGTGCCTCTGTTTGGCCACTATCATCATCAGGGTCTGCTAATACTTTGACATCAGGTGGTAGGAGTCCCACACTTCCATTGTCAGGATCACCTGTGATAGTAAACAACAAACACAGGAAAAATGAACACCTAAACTACTGTACTCCAATATATGCTAACAAAATAATAGTGCTGCCACTATTAGACAGTACAGAAATACATACAACAGTCCTGACATCAACTTCACACACTAAAATATTTCTTTGAATTTCTCATCAGTACTGACATAAAAATATTTGTCTTACCATGTGCAGGTAATGGTATCCTCTGCATGCCAAATGGTCCTGGAAGAAGTTAAACAAAAGGTAAGGACAACATCCTCAATTAACAGTAACACAGGGGGTAATACTTTTTCCCCCTTTATATGTCCAGTAACTATACTTTCAACAAGAACTTGGATGACAACTCCAACCTAAGCTAATCAATCTGAATGTGTTGTTAACTGTAGCAATCTTCAATACCCTCCCAAAAACATTTTTCTTGAGAAACAGAAGTAACGTATCAATTTAAACTGATTTACAACAACAGTATTCAACAATTGAGATACAAAAGCCTACTTGTAAGCTCGTCCTGGGACATGTTTGCTGTCCCTGAAACAGTGGCACCAATGTCAAGGACATTCTATTCTGCACTTTCCTGGGAGCTGTCTGGATCTCTGAAAGTTAACAGGAAGTCTTAATTTGCTGTTAGTGGTGGCTCTGTAGCAGACCCCCATTACCCATCCGATTGCTGTAGCTGCTGTCCTCTGTGCAGATGAGATTATGTCAATGGCCATATGGCACACCTAGTCATATGTCCTGCTTTGGCCGCCCAACTGCATTAACATCTGTGACAGTCTGCTGCCAAATCTGCATTCTGACTGATGTATCTCCATGTCCCCTCACAAGCAGGAAGGCACCATGTTGCCTAAAGGCATCAGCAATTACCTGATTCTCAGGGTGGTTTTCAAGGATTGAGATGCCTGTGTGGCATAGTCCTAGGTGTCCTAAAAGATAACAGAAGGATAATATATACAAGTATCACATAACTACAAAATAAATGTTCCCAGATAAAACGGAAAGGGTAGCATTTTAGTATACCCCCTGACGAAACATAAAACAGTCTACAGATTTGAAATATGAACAACAGGTTTGATGCAAAAAAAGCAGAGTAACAATAGCAATATATCCTTGTCCTTCTTTGTGCAATAACTGAAATGCAGCTTTGCCCCCACCCTCCAGAAAAGAACAGGGAAATGACACATTTTGCTAACAAACCATCTTTGAAATGCTAAATGTGCTATCAAATGAACTGTCCCTGAAACATGTCTACAGATTTTAACAAAGAACATTCCATTTTAAGGTATTGTCAATTATGCATACCTGTGAAATGGCCATGCCATCAGTACTCTTAAGTAATGCATACAGCTAAAGGTAAAGCCTTTGCTAATCAATATAAATGTGTGTGTGTGTGTGTATGTGTGTGTATATATATATTACAGTAGTATATAGATTATTTTAATTACATTCCAGCATATGCAGTATGTAGCTGACAAAATGCAAGCATACCTTCTCAAATTCAGTAATCTCTGTGCAGATATATTCCCAAAATAATAACTTATTTTCTGTGTTCTCCACATAAACACCTTTCCTCACCTTCCGTTTCCCTAGCTACATAATTGCTTTTTTATGGTGTAGATTCAGGGCTGTTAGCACAGTGAAGATTCAAATGAGGTGAGAACTCATTAGAATTGCTGAATCCCAAATACTTGGCTCCATGTAGCAAATGTAACCATAGTGCAGGCACTCCCTTGGTGTTTTAATGGATTGCAACTGTGAATGATTACTGGTTGGGAGAAGGAAAACATTCCATAACAATCCTTTGTTTATGGTTATGAAATTTCAGTATTCTATTCTAGTGTGGTTTTGGTTGTTATTCCTGGACTGAATGGCTGCCTTGCCTTGGGTTACTCTGTGTCAAACAAAAAAAATGTCAGGCCATTACATTTATGCCCCCAGTGCACGTCTGCAAACTTAACTCACCTAACAGTTACCTTCCAATTACAAAATATATTTCCACGCTACATCAGTACACATGACTCAAACTAAGGTCAAGTATCAGATTAACCTTCCAATTTCAATTATTTAATTTCCCCCTGCTCGGCACTGGTGCAATCCACTTAATATCGCGCAAACACAGTTGGCATCTTTGCTTGGGTTTACTTACTACCAGTAAACGCTATAACTGGAATTGTCGGGAAAGCATCTGTTTCGGCTGATAGACGTGGCTGGCATTGGAGAGGAAGGTGCACACTTTAGGGCACAGAGGTGGGGTGTCCAGGAGTACAGGATATTTATTGGACTCCTGGTAAAGCACCACAGCAAAAGGCTTTTGCAGGGGGACTATTCTGGCTCCCAGTACAAGTGTGGAATGTGGAATAGTTTGGCCCAGCCTGTATCCAGTGCCTTTGGTATCCCACACACCGCAAGTCAGGCATCATTTTAATGACCTACGCAAGAGAAAAAGGGATACTCTCAACCACTGGTTGCAGGAATGTGAGACTGAGGATATCCCACATCTGTGTAAGTATGATAATAAGAGAGTACTTGTAAGACTTAGAAAGCTAAACATAGGCAACACTGGTATGCATAATGCTCTTTTGTTTTTTTTTTTTCTCTTTTTCCCCAGCTCCCACTGAACATGAATTCAGTTGACAGGCTCATGTTGCTCGACTGGAGAAACTGAGGGAACAAATTGTATGTATGCATCAGAAGAAAAGTGTTATTGTAGCATTAAAACTTAAAGCTAGTTTTGGGGTCTTTTATAGAGTTATATCAAATTGAGCATGCATATCCCAACTGTAAAAGCAAGTATGCATGCATTAGTCTGTAGCAAAAACCAATTGTAAGAGTCCAATATTAGATTCTTGTCAGCGGTTGTGGGTTCATATACCACACTTCTCAACTATACAATACTGTTATTTCTTCAATAATATTTTGCATTAAATTAAAAACTCTTTACCAGTGGCACAAATGCTCTTCTGTAAACTGTAATCTTTATAATTAGAATAGGCATATGTGTGATATATGCACATTTCTAGGATTATGTTCAGCAATCTGTGGTATATTGTGTATCTGTTAAGGACGTATACTTAAATGTAATACTTCAGATAAAAGAGTTGTATGATTGTGTTAATACATTGTATGTCACATATGATGGTACTAATTTTATCTCTTTTTGTCTCTCTTTTTTTATTTTGCATTATGTGTCATCAAAGTGTCTCCATGTCATCTATGTGTACCAGATCATTGAATGCTACACAGCACAGTGAGGTAGTCCAGCCCCAGTGGATCAGCTTGCCCCCACTCCACCGGCTACAGCACGAATTCCCAGCACATCTGGCAGCCAACCTGGCAGAACTGCCTCTGCTGCCCCTGCACTATCTGTGCCATCAGGTTGTACTTCCCTGGAAGCTGGTGCAGTAGTATCTTCCAGGAGCAGTGGCAGAGGTAATTTCATCACCTGTAGGGAGTTGCAAGGGATGGTGTATAGGGTCGTGCACTGCACCATTGATGTGTGCCTACACCAAATGGAGAGACTGCTCTCCTTCATGGTCCATAGGAGGAAGAGATGGTCAAGCACTGCAGCTGCCAGTGGTGTAAGGGGACAGGGATGACAGTCCAGTGGGTGAGGACTTGATTCTTACTGTCTCCAAGCTTGAGGTCCATGAGCCTGTGTTGTCCCTTCCCTCAACCAATCATGGTGTCCCCCAACCTTCTGTGTCCATCACTGTCCCTGTCTTTTGTCTTTTTTGTCTTATTTGCATTTGCTTCCTCACCTACCCAACTTCCTGACACAGACATACCTATGTCCCTTACCCAGCAGTCCTCTCTTATTGAATTTTTTAAAAAAATGAGCATCTGTCCCACAAAAAAAGAAATCATCTCATATATAGAAATCATCTCATACATAGCTCTTCTTTTCACACATGTGCCTTCTTGACACAGTTGATTCAGTTCAGTTGGGTATATAACATAATTGCATTATTGTCACCTCTCTTTGTGGGGGTGACTATCCAAATTCAGTTAATATTCTGCACATATTTTCAGTTTATACTGTTAAAGAAATGGATAGCTATGGTTCTTTTCTACCTCCCTCCTTCACATTCCTGTATTCCTTTGCATTTTTTCTTCCTCCTGCTTGCTTCTCATTTCACCACCTTCCTATCTACTCCATGTAACACCTTTAATATGGTCACAAAATAGAATTACACACAACACACATCTGTAGCGGAAAAATTAATGGATCCTTCACCTTTTGGCCTGTATGTTTCGGCAGTTTTGTATCGTGCACCAATGCACAGTGACAGTGAGTGGCGGTACAATGTTGTGGTTATCTTCATGCAGTGCTGCTTAACCCAGCTGTGCTATGCCAACATAAGCAACATATGTACTATGAAGAATTCATGTAATTGCATTATCGCTGTTTATATAAACGTCTTGAAAAGTATTAGATAAACCTGGATTTGAACCCAGTATCATCTGGGTTCAAAACAAAATACGTCAATGCATTTATACCTGCTGCCACAGCATCAGTTAAGCAGTAAGTGTGTTTCATAGACTCTATACTAACTCTCAGACTTTTCTCAATGTGGTTCGTGTTTGTGTACTGCTTAACTATGCACAAACATGGAAAGTATTGGAAATGTGTATCTCTCATGTGCAAACACTTTGCCAACTGTCATGCAAACCCATTCCTTACCGATGTATGGAAAAGTAACTATTATTATGCATTACTGCTGTTTACTACCCCTTTTCCTGTGTATGACATAAAATTACATGTGGAAACATAAACTGAAGGCCCTAACTAACAATATTTCACATATTTACAATACAGCCATGTGTTGCCTCCCCCCAAGCACTGCAACCCTGGTGTCTCATTACAATTTCCACACATATATCACCTACACTACATACATTAATTTCAAATGTGTGTGATATGCAGTGCACATCAATCTGGTAACATGCAAACCTAGAATTATTGACCCATAAGCCTAAGAAGTTTTATCTGCAAGGCTAGGGAAGGGATCAGCATGGAACTTATCCACATGGACATAGGTGACCTTCAGTGCACTCGACCTGACACATTTTAGTTTTGTCAAGGGTAGATCTTGCTTATTAAACATTGTGGACTTCTTTGATAATGACCCCAAAGACCTGGATGAGGGATATGCCCTATACCTCTATACTGATTTATCCAAGGCCTTTTACACTATCCTCCATTCAGGTATCATAGAGGAACTCTCCCATTTGGAGATGAACCCATACATTACTAGATGGATAGCCAATTGGCTCACTGACAGAATGCACACTGTCAAAGTTAGGGACTGCACCTCCACCACTAGATCACTTAGCAGTGGAATACCACAAGGATCTGTGCTGGACCCTCAAATGTTCGGGTACTATTTCTCTGAAGTCTAGGCAAAGGTAAAGGGCCTATGGCTTAACAAGTTTGCAGATGACTGTCAACTGGATGCAATCATATAGAGTCCCCCAACTATGTTAACATATTACATTAAAGGGCTGACAGAATAATGATTGGCACTAAACTCACAGACTGAATCTTAAAGCAAAAAATGCCTCATTGCCCCCTTTGGCAATGAAGTACCCCTGCTAATTATAATATATATAACACCCCTCTGAGCTCAAACACAGTGTTGTGAGACTTTAGAACACATGTTGATAACAATCTACACTTCAATCACTATGTTTCCATAGTGGTTAGATACGCATTCTACAGTGCACACCTCATAAATATGGCCATCACATCCAAGACTAGGGAGGCCATAGCTCTGCTGTACTCTACCTTTATCAGGCCATTAATTGAGTACAATGTTCCCGTCTGTCTGTACCTCACCAAACACCTGCAGCAAATGGAGAAAACACAGAGGTTTGTGACTGAGAGAATCCAGGGCCTCCAAAACATGATAGACATGAAAAGACTGGAAGACATATCACTGTACTCATGCAGGCTACTGAGAGGTGATCTATGCCTGGGCTGCAGAGCAGTCTCAGACCCTGCCCTACTGGAAAGGCTGGACATCTGCAAATCAAATGGGACAAGAATAACTTGATCCAGGGATCTCAACCTAGCCTGTGACATAAACATACCATGCTGGGGAGACAGATATACCTCTCAGTGATTGTCACTCTGTAATAGGCTGTCACTGAATGTGAAGCAGGTCTCCTCAATGACCCTATTCAAGCTCAACCTTGAGAACAGGATGGGTGATTGTAAATTCACCCCTGAGTTGGTACCTATGTCCCTCATGGACAGTGCCACTCAGTGCTGATCACAAAATCTCTCTACTAATAATGACCATCTAACTATGCTCAGTAAGGGTACTTATATTTCTACATGGCTAGGCTTGTAAATACCCTAGGGCCATTAGGCTAGTAACCTCCTATGCACCTATGAAGCTATGAATCTATGCAGGCCTCCCAACATCTTCTCTCCAACATACCCTGCTGATGTCATCCACTATAAGTTGACCTGCAGTCTTGTAAAAGTCGGACTTGTGCTGTGTTGCTGGAGAAAAGTACTGAGTTCAGTAGTTTGTGTATTTAGATAGGTATCTGTTCTCATTGAGTCAACTCGGGTGTGTGCATATGTGTGTGTCTAGCCCAAAGAGCAGAAGTGTGTATCCTACAGTTACCACCCCAATCTCATGGATTGACAGTATTTTGATAGTTGCACATACCTAAACATCCATTTCATGCAGGCCTCCCAACATCTTCTCTCTAACATGCCCTACTGATATCATCCACTATAAGTCGACCTACAGTCTTGTAAAAGTCAGACTTGTGCAGTGGTGCTTACGTAAAGTACTGAGTTCTGCAGTCTGTGTACTTAGGTAGGGGTTATATTCTCACTGCAGTTTTGTGTGTGTGTGTGTGTGTGTGTGTGTGTGTGTGTGTGTGTGTGTGTGTGTGTGTGTCTGTGTGCACTTGTGCTCTTGCTTGACATTACAGATTGCCTTTTACACCAGCATGTGGGACACTGTTATTATCATGTTCTCCTCAACATATACTGTTGATGTCATCAGCTATAAAGGGTTTTCTGAGACATTCCAAGTCGGACTTGAGCTGTGGAACTTGCCTTAAATATAGAGGTCTGTAGTATGTGTACTTAGACAGGTATGTGTTCCATTTTCACTGCAGTCAACTGGGGGTGTGTTTGTTCTCTTGCTTGACATTACAGAGAGCCTTTTACACCAGCATGTGGGAAACTGTTATTACCATATTCTCCTAAACAGACACTGATGATGTCATCACCTATATCTGATTTCTGGTTATGCACTATTCCCACCAGGACAGGGTCAGAGACTGGGCTGGAGGCCAGGCAGAAGTCACTTCATCCTAGACGATACAGATTGCAATGACATGACTTTCAGTCTATCCACATACATCATGGCATGGTTTGTAGGCCTTGTATTTTATTGGTGAGAAACTCCTGTGGTCTTTCCAGCTGCTGCATTATACTCCGTATTCTGATGAGGCTTGGGTACAGTACTGTGATGCAATCCTGAGATCTGAATATGATGACATGACTTAAGATGTGCCCATCATAGGCTTTCAATACCAGTGTGAACACTTGGTGGTCAAAGTTCAGATTGCTATCCATGTGTTCCCACTACTTGCATGACTTGGTTTCAGCATAGCAAGACTGTTGTCAATGTTGTAATTAGCATGGAAGACAAAATAAGGACACATTTCTGCATTTATTTGTAGACTGTGTGGCTCTGTAACCAATTATTTGTCGGTGTTAGTCCCTCCAGTAGTATGTTATCATCATGGGTGGACTCAATGATTGCACCCAGTATGCAAGAATCAGCAAATGTGGTAAGCTAAAGGCCATATACTTTAGCCTGAACTGTTGAGAAATAGATTCCAAATAGTAAACGGCCAAGCACAGATCCTTGAGGTACACTAATGGTGACAGCTGTACTGGTACAGGTTGATTCACCAACTTTAACAGTGTGTATTTTGTCAGTGAGCCAGTTGGTTACCCATCTTGTGACATGAGGTTTAGACCCCAGCTGGGAGACTTTTTCAATGATCCCTGCATGAGGGATTGTGTTCAAACCCTAGGCCAGTTGAGGACAGTCAGCATGCAGTGTCTTATCTACATCCAGACCTATCACACAGAATCAATGGGCTGTGATATCACAGATTGCCTGTCACATGACTCATCACATACACCTTAAAAATGAATACCACCAACAGCTGAATAAAATACCAGAAATAAATGCCAGCTCAAAATCCACAATTTATTGTTAGCGCGTTTGTTCGCTCACAATGAAGGAACTTCTTCAGACATCAAAGCACAGTACTAAATAATTTAAATAACACAGTTAATTATGACTTCATGACCTCTCCCAAGCACAAATACAACCCCTACAAAACACTTAAAGAAATATATGCAATACATGAGAAAGCATATATTGATAGATATATGTGTGTGTGTGTGTACATTAAAATTCACATACTGAAAAAAAAAAATAAAAAACATTTATATCACTGTCAATATTTTTATCTGGTTAAAGATTTTAATTTTAAGACACATTTTAAAGAAAAAGTATCATTTAAGCCAGGGAAGGAAAAATCATTAGTCTTCAATTGCCAAAATAACTCCCTCTTCTCAAGTCTTAATGACCACTGTCCCCCCTAGGGCTAACTTCTACTTTTTCAACAACAGTGTAGTGAAGGCAGCGATCAGCTTGTTCCAGTTTGTGTCTTGCTAAAGCATTATTTTCACCCTGTTTGCTGATGCTCATAGATCCTTTGTTTAAAATGCCTCTCCATCTTTCCAATGTAGAATATGGGGCATTGTTGGCATCTTGCTAGATAAATAACTCCCTTTGTTGCAATCATATTTCCCTGCCAAGGTAAATTTCATGTTTCCTATATTCACTGAGCAGGTTATTACTACATATTTACATATAGAGCATCTGCCATACTTTTTCATGCCTTTAATGGGAGTGTAGGGCCTTATTTCTTTATTTAATAATGATTTCAAGTTAAAACCCTTTCTAAAAAATGATCCTTGATTCTAGTCCAAGTTTGTTCCTTAAATTACTGTCATCATTTATCAGGACCCAATTTTTACTTAATATGTTCCTGAGGTCGATGGCATCAGTTGAAAAAGTTGTTAGATTTTATAATCAATTTTCTAGTTTCACCCCTCCCACCAGGAATAATCCTCACAATTATTCTTTCCTCAGGTGAAACTAACCCTTTATTCAATATGGGTAAGAAATGTCCTGATTCTCTTTTCCTCCCAACCTCATCTCATCAAGCAAAAAAGAGGGATAACCTTTCCTAAAAAAATATTCCTTTTAAATGATCACACTCAATGTTGAAATCTGAATCCAGAGTTGTCATTCTGGTTGCTATGACCATCTGACCTTTTACCACAGCCTTTTTCTGGTGAAAGGGGCGGTTGCTCCTGAAGTGGAGGAAGTCATTTGAATATGTAAGCTTTTGGTAAATTTTAGCTATATACCTTCTATTATTTGTGTCTTTTGATAACCAGACATCCAAATATGGGATTGCTTGAATCTCAAAGTGAAACGTGAAATCCAAAAAATGTGTCATGTTACATAAGACTTGCATGAAATCTGTGACATCTCCTAAGTCCTCCTCAAATAGTAGAAATATATCGTCCAGGTACCTAGTGTACTAATGTACTCTCTTGCTGTAAATTTCATGTTGGAAAGATATCTGTTTTTCCCAATGGGCCATGACACAATTGGCAAAAGCTCCCCCACAAGGTGAGCTCATCGCCACACCTGTTTTTTGAAGGAACAGATCTCCATCAAAGTAGAAATAATTATTAGTAAGAATTAACTCCAATAGGTGTAAAATCAAATCTATTTCATCCCCCAGAGCTCCCTTACCCAACAGGAATTCCCTTGTCCATTCCATCCCTAGCTCTTGTGGGATGACCGTATAGAGGTCCTTGACATCTACTGTCAAAAAAATTATACTCTTGGTTGAATTCTAAATTGTTCATAGATTCTAAAAACTCCAAGAGTCCTTCCATATTTGGGCCTCTGTCTCAAGATATTTCTTTAATTTCTGGTCCACAAACCTTGCATAAGTGTACAAGATGGAATTCCTACTATCTATAATAGGTCTAAATGGTGGCTTATGGATAGCTTTATGTACCTTGGGAATTCCAAATAAAATGGGTGAAACAGGTGCTGTCATGTCTAAATAGTTGTGTGTGTTTACATCTATGTAACCTTCAAGGAACATATCATTAATAGAATTTCTAACATTTTGATATGCCTTGTTCATTTCATTCAGTGAGACATGCTCATATGCCTCATTTTCAAGTGTGGCTCTAATTTTAATCTTGTAATCCTCTTTATGCATAAAAACAAGCCCCCCACCTTTGTCAGGTCGCATGATTCTAACCCCTGCCATTCTCCGATCAAACAAATCATTAAGCTCTGCTGTTGTTATATTCCTGTCCTTAAAACTCTTCCCCATAAATGTATTCAGTAAAAATCTAATGACAGCCTTGCATATTTTCATGAATGGTCAGCTGAAGTGTGGGGTTAAAAACACTAGATACTCTGAGTTCAGGAAGTGTAGACAAAGTATTTCCAAAAAGCAGTTGCAAATTCAATTTTCGGTAAAAAAGTTTTAAATCGAGCAAACAGCTTGCCAAGTTAACCCTCATAGAAGGCATAAATGTCAATCCCTTTGATAAAGTCTTGACCAAGGCAGGTTTAATAACAAAGTCAGTATAGTTATAAATTACAAAGTCACCTTTTGTGTTCTTGCAGACGCTGACACGGTGAACCGGCTCATCCATTCCATCAATAATGACCTAGTCTGCTACCTCCTCTGTCGATTCTGCCTCCTGGACCTCTGGTTGTGTCGATTCTTGCCTTGGGCCGAGTTTGAAGGCTGCTGCTGACCCCTCCGAAAATCCTGTGGCTCAGATCCGCCATTATTTTGATGTGTTCTGTTTCTTAGTTGGCTGTTCCAATTGCCGGGGGTGTCTACTACTTCCTCTTGTATTTCGTTATCTGTAGAGCTTTCACTTATGGTGTTAGACACTAAATTAACACCATTGTTGTTTAAATTGTTCATTTGCTGAGAAGGGGGTGGAAGTAGGTATGCTGTACCCTGTTCATATACTGTCCTATCCCTTTCAAGTTTTTTTATTTTACCCCCTCTCAGTTTATCAATGGTAGTACTGTAAATATGGCAAAAATTGTACTTGTGCCTTAAAAAATTAACATCCAACTTAATGTTCTTTTCCAAAGCACCAAGTTCAGTTTTCAAAACATCCATTTGTGTTGAGTAGTGTTTAATCAGAATTTCTAAGAACTCAATTCCCTGGTGATCAAACAGTCTCAATAAATCTAAATGAAAGGGTGAGTTCAGAATTAGACAAATAGGATATCGCCACTGTCTAAGACCTCGTGGAATGTGCTGTCTTTGAATACATTCCCTGAGGTAAGCGACTTTGAGTTGAAGCTTTTTATACTTTATCAGCTTTGAATCAAAGACTTTTAAATTAGAAATGATGACATTTTCCCTTAACTCAGAAGCTGCAGTTTGGTTAAGCACTGTCCCATCAGCTTGCAGAGTGAAAAATGTAGAATTAGTATTAAGCCAGTCATTGAGGGGAGGGATACTACTAGGAACATTGTGTCCAAGATTATTATTACTGTTAGCCATGCCATTAACTGTACCAAATTAAACCCCTTCTTGTACATTTTGGCAGTTTATAAGGGGTCTAGAAGAAACTGTAGTAAGAGATAAGTTACCTTGGCTAATACTGTTTTCCAGCTTAGAGTGCTTGTACTTGAGAGATGGCCACTGCCAGAAGAAAAAGAATGGACTTCATTCGAAGTAATTCTTTTGGCGAAGTCATCAACCCAGTTGGTTAACTGCTGAATTAGTTGTGTTAACATCCCAGTGGAATTCCTGTCCCCCCATAAAGGCATTGTTTTGGGAGAACAGTGAAGGAGAGTTCACATTTTCTTCAAGTTCCATGACACACAAACAACTTAAAAAATGAATACCACCAACAGTTGAATAAAATACCAGAAATAAACACCAGCTCAAAATCCACAATTTATTGTTAGCACTTTTGTTCTCTCACAATGAAGGAACTTCTTCAGACATCAAAGCACAGTACTAAACAATTTAAATAACACAGTTAATTACGACATCATGACCTCTCCCAAGTACAAATACAACCCCTAATAAAAAAAAAAAATATATATATATATATATATATATATATATATACACATTAAAATTCACATACTGAAAAAATAAATAAAAAAACATTTATATCACTGTCAATATTTTTATCGGGTTAAAGATTTAAATTTTAAGACGCATTTTAAAGAACAAGTATCATTAAAGCCAGGGAAGGAAAAAGCATTAGTCTTCAATTTCAAGGATTATTCCTAGTGGGAGGGGTGAAACTACTTCAAAAATTGATTATAAAATCAGCTTTCTAACAACTTTTTCAACTGATGCCATCGACCTCCGGAACATATTAAGTAAAAATTGTGCCCTGATAAATGATGACAGTAATTTAAGGAACAAACTTGGACTGGAACCAAGGATCATTTTTAGAAAGGGTTTTAACTTTAAATCATTATTAAATAAATAAATAAGGCCCTACATTCCCAATAAGGGCATGAAAAAGTGTGGCAGATGCTCTATATGTAAATACATAGTAATAATGTAAATACGTAGTAATAACCTGCTCAGTGAATACAAGGAACATGAAATTTACCTTAGCAGGGAAATATGATTGTAATACAAAGGGAGTTATTTATCTAGCAAGATGCCATAATGCCCTGTATTCTACATTGGAAGGACAAAGAAGCATTTTAAACAAAGGATCTGTTAGCATCAGTATACCATCAGCAAACAGGATAAAAATAATGCTTTTGCAAGACACATATTGGAACAAGCCAGACACTGCTTTCCCTACACTATTGTTGAAAAAGTAGAAGTTAGCCCTAGGGTGGGGACCGTGGTCATAAAGACTTGAGGAGAGGGAGTTATTTTGGCAATTGAAGACTAATGCTTTTTCCTTCCCTGGCTTAAATTATACTTGTTCGTTAAAATGTGTCTTAAAATTAAAATCATTAACCAGATAAAAATATTGACAGTGATCTAAATGTTTTTTATTTATTTTTTCATTATGTGAATTTTAATGTACATTTTATATATATATATATATATATATATATATATATATATATATATATAATATCTATCTATCTATATATATATATATATATATATATATATATATCTATATATATATATATATATATATATATATATATATATATATATATATATATACTATCTATATATCTATCTATATATATATATATATATATATATATATATATATATATATATATATATATATATCTATATATGGGTTCTGTTCAGAGGAAATCTCATTTCTGAATTTCAGTAAGCAGCGAATCCATATAAGCGAATATATAAAGCCTTAAATTCAAAACCTCGAATACTGGAGGTTTTGAATTTCATGCTTCCAAAGTTCCGCTGTGGTTATGCGTGTGTGTGTGTGTGTGTGTGTGTGTGTGTGTGTGTGTGTGTGTGTGTGTGTGTGTGTGTGTGTGTGTGTGTGTGTGTGTGTTAAGGGGTTTGGGTAGGGGCTGTGGTGTGTCAGTGTGTTTTGTTGCTGTGATGTGTGTGTGTGCGAAGAGAAAGTTGCTTGTGTGGTGGTGTTTTGTGTGTGTTTGTATGTAGTGCGACCTCGGAGTGAGAATATTTAACTAGGGGGGTGTGGGGGGTGCACTCATGTAGTAGAGTGATTGTGTGTGTTTGTGTGGTGGATGGTGTGTGTGTGTGTGTGTGTGTGTGTGTGTGTGTGTGTAGTAAAACCGCGAAATTCAAAACTTACGGTATTCAGGGTTTCGAATTTCGTGGTTTTTAGTTTTCGTTGTTAGTTGTTTTGTGGATTCCACTTCTTGGGCTTGAGATACTAAAATTCGAGATTTCAGTATTTTGAGCTTCTAAAGTAAATATATATATGCTTTCTCATGTATTGTATATATATTTCTTTAA
This sequence comes from Protopterus annectens, assembly GCF_019279795.1. NCBI lineage: Eukaryota > Metazoa > Chordata > Ceratodontiformes > Protopteridae > Protopterus > Protopterus annectens. Next base: position 264,008,301 of record NC_056733.1, read on the forward strand.
ATGGTTTTTAGGGGTCGTATTTGTGCTTGGGAGAGGCCATGATGTCATAATTAACTGTGTTATTTAAATTGAATAGTACTGTGCTTTGATTTCTGAAGAAGTTCCTTCATTGTGAGCGAACAAAAGCGCTAACAATAAATTGTGGATTTTGAGCCGGCATTTATTTCTAGTATTTTATTCATCACATACACCTTCCATACATAGTTTAACACACTTCAACAGCCCCTCCACTCAGCCTGTGTTTCTGTAGAAGGGAGTTTTCAACATGCATCCATGTGAGTTAGGGTGACAGCACCTGATGAATGCATGTACATCTTGGCTCTCATCTGTGAGGTAGACCAACATGTCATCATGGACCTTTACTAAATGGACATTAGTGATATCCTGACTATGTGCAACAGACCTGTGTGAGTTGTTAATGCTACATGTCTGTTACATCTGTTACATGTCATCAAAGAGATCAAGGGCATACATGATGACAACACTTTTATCCTTTTGAACTGGACAAACCCAAGGCATTTGAAAAAAACTGAAACTGAGGTATTCTCTCAACACTTTCAGATGTGGCCATATACAGCTATATCAGGAAGTCAGTAGACCAGTGTATCACATACATGTCATGTAAATATGTTGACATGTGTGAAGTGACCTACATCTCAGGTTCAGTGATCAGGTCTGTAGTGACCTACATCTCAGGTTCAGTGATCAGGTCTGTACAGCAAGGCTGTCTGCTATGCCTTTCCTGTCCATTATTTAAGTAAGGGACATCACAGATGACATACACATCCGGTGTCCAAATAGCTGCCTGAAGGACTACAGATTGTGGGCAAACATTGACTCCACCTGTGATATTAGTATTATACAGACAGTATCCACACATACCAAAGATTGCTACCACAGCCATGACAACACCTGTAATGACAAGAAAATGGGGGGGGGGGGTTGTTACATCAGGAAAACAAACACACAACCCAAGTATAATGTCGACATCAAACCCTATAGTTAGACCGACAGGTATATGACCCGTGTCTGGGGTAAATGATAAGAAGAACATCCACCAGCATGTGGTCACAGGGCTGGCTACTCCCTTATAGGTAGCACAAGTATTGAATATGTAAAGGTAATCCACATCAGAGGCCATAATACCTCCATAGTTCCCAGCCTTCATCACACCAATAACTGAGCACAATGCACCCTTCATGTACCTCCCTACACTTCTTCCACTGATGTGTAAGTGAAGTGTACCATCTTTGTCACAGTGAGTTGTCACACACCTTATAGGCCATACTAAGGTATTCTTTTTGTGGCATAAACATTATTGTCTGATGGTGTGGAACCCCCATCAAAACCCCCATCAAGTTGTTACACCAGATGCGCATGTATGCTAACTGTTCTGGATAACATTTGTGCCGGTGTGTATTGTGCCATATATATATATATGCCATGCACACCAGTTAGCTAGCCTGTACTGATCATAATGTCGCATGCAGGTATAGTAGTGTCCCTCCTAACACCTCCGGCAGATGTTACAGTGCCAGGACAGTGTGCATGATTATCCTCATAGGGTGTGGATGTATCATAATAGTTGTCCAAGTGTGTTTGTGCAGAATCATCTCTGATCACTCTAAATCACATATGTTATGTCAGAGGCATGGGATTACTGGTGGTATTATTCTGATATTGTCCATGATTGTACTTGCTTCTTTTATTGTTGTCTGTGTGCCTTTACCTGTGTCCCACTTGCTGGAGACCTCTGCTGAGATTACACTTGTATTCAGGCAAATCAATTTGCACAGCTTCACAATATGTACCCTACCCCAATTGTATGTCATATCCCTGACAGATGTCCTGTGCATTATTCATGTAAGGATGATTATCTGACACAGACATTCTCCCATTGTTATGTGACCTTGTGTGATAGTCACATAATGCACATTTCCACTGTGGAGTCCATACTCTACCTTATTGATATGAGATTGGTGTTGCTGCTACATCCGTCTTACATTAACATGCCCTCATCTGCTGTACATTAGGATGTTTCACATGTCCTGTTTCTCTTTGTTCATTAATGCAATTCATGTGTGTGTCCCTATTCAATGCACACACTTCCCTGATAGTTTATTTTGCATGGCAGCCCATATATCCTTACAGATCGTTTCCATAACTTCAGTACAGAATGCCAAGAATGGGATATCACAATACTCTGCACTGTAGATACACTGTCCTGCACTGTGTTTGGACCATATACTTAACATTCTTACCTCTCAACTGTCCAGATTTTCACAGAATGCCCAGATGTGTTCCTTATCAAACTTGTGATTTTCTGCCATATCACTGGGATGATCTCAGGACTGATGTGACTCAGTAATTAAATACATTTGAGTTTCAGACTTCAAATCCTTCAGAACATGTATCTTAATACAAACTCCTGATTATTCTAGCACATTCCCATAGGGAAAATATGTCAAATACGTCCCTATTTCTGGGCCATTGTACCCCCATTATGTTGGCCTTTGTCCAGATGTCTTGCACTAAGAGATTGATAGCTATCTGTGAAGCCATGGTGATCATTATGGCATTCTGCACAAAACCACGGACCTTCAGTGCTCTGATATGAACAGGAGTGCTATATGTGTTCCCTTACGTGGTTTCCTGGCTGTCAACACTGCCACGAAACATCACTTATTTACGTTTAAATGTGGTGCACAGCATAAACATGCATTGAGCACTGCTGCTCACCTCACATCACCACACAGACTTGTAAACTCTGTGTAGGCTTTGAGTGAAAACTACACAGAGTTTATTGAATCCCACTGTTAGTTTAGCCATTTGCATGAAGGCATGTTGGTGCAGTGGTTAGCATTACTGCCTCATAGTTCTTGGTTCTATGTTTAGGTCCTGGCTGTTACACCTTCTCTGTGGAGTTGATATGTCCTTCCTGTGTGTGTCTGTGTGAAATTTCACTAGGTGCTCCAGTTTCCTCACACATCTCAAAAATTTTAGATATGGATTGGTGATCCAACAACTTGCTTATAGGTGTATGTGTGTGTGTGTGTGTGTGTGTGTGTGTGTGTGTGTGTGTGTGTGTGTGTGTGTGTGTGTGATCTAACAACTTGCTTATAGGTGTGTGTGTGTGTGTGTGTGTGTGTGTGTGTATGAGATCTAACAACTTGCTTAAAGGTGTGTGTGTCTGTGTGATCTAACAACTTGCTTATAGGTGTGTGTGTGTGTGTGTGTGTGTGTGTGTGTGTGTGTGTGTGTGTGTGTGTGTGTGTGTGTGTGTGTGTGTGTGATCTAACAACTTGCTTATAGGTGTGTGTGTGTGTGTGTGTGTGTGTGTGTGTGTGTGTGTGTGTGTGTGTGTGTGTGTGTGTGTGTGTGTGTGATCTAACAACTTGCTTATAGGTGTGTGTGTGTGTGTGTGTGTGTGTGTGTGTGATCTAACAACTTGCTTATAGGTGTGTGTGTGTGTGTGTGTGTGTGTGTGTGTGTGTGTGTGTGTGTGTGTGTGTGCCCTTCTGCATGAGGGAATACATGCATACATATCCAGCTTATTTTCTCTGCCTTGCATGTAAGATATGCTTTGGCTTCCCATGGCACTGAATTGGATCAACTGCTGTATTAGAGAATGGGCATTAATTACCACAGTTTTACATCTGATGTCTTTTTTATTTGTTTGCCCAGATTGCTCATGCAGGCAGTCTTCATAGTTAAGCCAGCATGAGATTTATTAAATTATTCAATTTTAGTTTATTTCTCTTTATTCCTTTTCCCTGTAAATTATTGGGTTGATGCTTTTTGAAATTACATTCAGATGTGACCTGGCTTTATCACTTATGTTTGGTGTCCTGTGCCTGGCTCTGTGATGCAGAAAAATAGAATCCTGACTGCATCTCAGATGTTCAAGGTTTGATTACCAGCCTCAGCACTTGAGGAGCCAGGCAGAGAGTGAAGTGGCACGGCCTGCTTGCCTTTGTGGGGGAAGGGAGGGACTGCATGCACTTGGAAGCACACATGCAGTGAGCTCTTCCTGGTGAAAACCAGTAACACAACTGCTCATACTGCAGGGTAAGCAGGCTGCTTGAAGAGTACTGCCCATGTGGAAATGAGAGGAAGTCCTTTATGAAGAGTCTATTGCATGCATCTCCCAGGTGCCATGTAAGGAAAAGGAGGAAATGGAAAAAAATCCAAAAACCACCACCTGATGGCTGCTGGATGATGACCTCCACTTGGCTGGATCCTGTCCAGAGAAGGGAGTTGGTGGACTGATAAACCAAGGGAATCAGTTGATATATAGACCTAGACAAGATCTGATAGTCAGAAGGCAGTGAAGGCAAAGATGTTTGTTTTTTTTTTTCTCTTTGCAATGTGTTGTGCCTAAATTAGGGTATCTATGTACAACATATCCAAAGTAAAATCTGCCAACCCTAGGAGAAATCTATGCTACTTTATTGATGATCAGCATACCTGTCAACCTCTTAGAGCAATAAATCTGTACAAAGCCATAAATAATAGGGGGGGGGGGGCAAAGGCCCAAAAATAGGGACAATTTTTAAATATTGTTCCTGCATACTTAGACAGCTGATAAAATAACAGGTTTTGCATTACACAGTTTTTCTGAATGGTATGAAGTTTGAAATTCAAATGTCTGTCAATATTTTCTGACTTCAGTCCTCAAGAATTTGCCAATAATTTGTCAGGAAAACAAAATTTTATGAGGAACAGACTAAAATGAGACAGAAATGTAGACATTCTGTAAAAATCTGAACAGTTGAAAGGTATGATAATTACACTGAGCAGAAGGGAGCCCTAATGTTTTTTTTCTCACCGCATATTTGGTGCTCAGAATATCAAACCTGAGAGATTTCCAGCATCCTGTCATAGCGACTAGACTTAGAGAAAAATAAGAAAGTGAATGTTGCATCGTCTTCACTTTTTCCCTCTTCTCCAAGCTTATGCTATCCGAGTATGTGTATATAACCTGGGGTGATGGGGCTTACCCCAGCAGCAAAAACTGTTTGCCATGCTTTGTGAACTTGAGAGTGTGTAGTTTAGACTAGCAGCCTTCCAGGGTTTTATAAGTTTTGGGTATGAAAAATCATATTTTGTTTAAAAAGATGAATATTCATAGTGGACCCCTCACAGAAACTTGCTTTCCTTAGCGCACTCATACGCTTAAGTGTATGCACAGTAGTGTTTGAATTCTGCAGTGCTAAAGGAAACATTACATTAACCACAATAAATGTGATCCCACTTCTCACCGAAGTGGAAGAAGGTACTACTTGAATAAAACAATGCTGGCTATTGTCTGATTTAGGACTGGCTATGACACTAAATGTGTTTGGTGCCATTTCCCACCTCCCCACTCAGGTAGAAAAAGGTGCTCATTCTATATTTCCTGGCCTGCTGAAAACAGTGTAGGCTGTTGCGTGAGTCAGGGCTCAGCAAAGTAACATTTTGTGAACCCCAAGGAAAGGGGTTCTGTATCACAAAACATTGAATACATTTTTATTAATTTATTTTCTCATCAGTTAGTCCTTAGCTAATGCATGACTATCTTGTTTAAAGTCGTCTGCCCAAATGACCACATTTTCCTTTGTAAAGATAAGGAACTGTTTCAGGTATAATGCCAATTACCCTAATGTCTTCTGTAAAAATGCTCCATTTAGTAAAATGAGAACATCACCTGTACAGAAAAAATAGCAGATGGCTAGTTTTTAAAATTTTTATAATTTCTAGATAGTATGCTGCAAATATTTTCACTCTATTAAAATAACACAAGTCCATAAAACTGTAGCACAGAAGATTGCATTGCACAGATTATCTTTTTAAATGCAGAAATCAAAGCCCTGAATTTAGTAATGTCTAGACTTATGGGTAAAATAAATATAAAAAGAACAAGGAAAGATGTCTCTGTCATCACTGTTTTGCAGCATGACACTCTAAAAACGCTACTGCTTGGGGAGTTGTAGTCCTTTTATAGAAGAAATCCGTGTCAATGAGGGTAAAAAAACAGGAAGTACTGCATTTCCCAGGATGCCATACAGACACCGAACATTGCCTCCCTTCTTAAAAGGGCAACAGTTTGAGTAGCTTTACATTAGAGTCTGGTCTCTTTCTCATCTCTCATAGTCTTTCTCTTTGTCTCATTCGTAGACTATGAATACGTATGCATGTATGATACACTACATGCATAGTTTTACAAACATGTAATGTATGTATGGATGTTTTTGTAGGGTAGGTTTTCCTGGAAAAAAATAAAATATTCATAGCAATTCAGCATCTGTACAAATGATTTTATTAACATTCATTTGACAAAAATAAAGTTAAGTTTCAGTATAAACCATATAAAATAATTAAACTGCTACTTGGAAAAAGACTTTAAAGATGTGGGATGTATAATAAGGCGTTCTTCCTTGAGGCTGTCACTTGTAATGCGGTCCATAGGTACACAATTAAAAATTTCTGATTCTTGCAAAACTGCAGATAAGGTTCCCAATGGAGGATAAATCATTCCATGTCAGTGATATTGTACAACTGCCTGTACTTAATGTTGTTAAATAGTCACATGGCGTTGCCATAAGAGCAATATAAATATTTAAGGCAATGCCACTGGTGCAAAACAGGGCACAGAGACCTACAAGAATCCTGCGTCACATACTTAAGACTATGAACTTGTGGAAACATTTCACTAATTTACTATGACATGGTATTCAGGACTGCTTTGAATTTTATGCCCACAATTTGTCAAATGCGTGGACTCTTAATATTGCATTTGCTTATGTTTTGAGCGTGCAGTCCTTGTTTATAACTTAGTACAGAGTTTGCCATTTTAGTTTTCAGGAAGATGTGCAGTGCAGCTGTTCTTGGGGCAAGTGGCTAATTTATGTGACTGGGACAATTTCAAATGATATCAAAGGTAATCCTGAGTTCTAGGAAATACTAGACTCCAGAAGCTTAGGGGGGGGGGGGATGTTAAGTGGTGCAGTTCGTAACTTGTTAAAAACATTATTAACCTAAGTTTTCTTTTTTACTGTTTCATGTATTTATCTGCTTTTAAGAAAACACCAAATTATGTAGTCTGTGATGCTGTCGCATTTGAAACATACTCTGGTCTGATGACAAGTACTGTTAAGCAACCCAGATGGTGAAGTAGTCCACTGGTGGTACTTTAACTCATTCACTCCAGTGGAGCAAAGGATGTTTGCACTGTAACTTCCAATGGGCAGAGTCTAAGCCTTTTTTCAGAATCTAATTATGTCCTCACATTTTAAACAAATGCTCATAACTCTGGAACCATATGAGTTATGATAGAGGTATATATGGCAAACTGTTTTTATAGTGGCAGTATTCTTGGCAATATTCTTTACTTTCTAGGTCTTACAATGAATTTTATAAGTCACAGTAAATACAGTAACTATTACATTTGTAATATTTTTGTAAACAATTTAATATTTCAGCAATCACTCAAGTTACATACATACTGTAAGCAGCATTATATTCATCTAACTGAGAGATTTCATATGAAAATAAGTTCTTTCTGTGTTACTTCGCTGTTGAGATATTTAGAAAACTGTGAAAATTATATCTATATAAATGATTATCATAAAAACAATTAATATCTATTTACCTGTACCAGATGGTGGCCAAGTATTAATGCGAGGCGCCAGTAGGAGTTAATTGCAGATGCACCTGGAGGCATCACTTGGCTGTTCATAGGTGTTTACTAGGCTAATGACCACAAGGGCCTTTTTAAGCCTAGCCATGCATCCCAAATCTCTGACAATGTAATGAGTTAAAATGCATCAGTAGTAAAAATAACGTGTTCATTTTGTGAACTCCAGAATATCTATGAGAAGTCCTCCCTAACTTTGGGGGAACATTAAACATTTCTTCATTGTTTGATCCAGAAACAAAGCAGTGCCACTTTACGAAAATGACTTTAGTATGAAAGCAAGCAGTTTGGATTACTCTTTACTTCTACTGTGGGGTGAAGGGGTGACTACAGCCTAAACTCTTGTACAATAAGTAGTGGTTTGCACACATGCAAGTAAAAAATGTATCCATCAACAAATTAAACTACTTAGATGAAACCAATTGTAGAAATACAATTAATGGCCTGCATCTGTCACCCCTGGGCTTCTGGATACTGGCCAAGGCTCTTGCCACCCCTATAGTGCCTTTTTTAGGCAGTGTTCCAAAGACCAAATTACCACCGCAACAGCTACAAACAAATGCAATCTGAAGGTCATGCTGCTCAACGCTAGAAGTCTAAATCTCAAAATGCACTTTAATCCTTTAAAATGGAGAACATCGACATCTGTGCTGTAACAGAGACCAGGTTCAAGGCAGCAGAAAGCACCACTGCACTACCAGGCTATATCATTCCACATCTTTCGGCCCCAGAACTTGGACCGAAGCTCCAAAGGGGGTGGTGTTTCCATATGCATAAAGGATACACACAGCTTCAGATTGGTAGCCCAACATAATGCATCAAAGATACTTCAGTGCAACTAACATTGGGTAAGACAGCGATTCAGGTCGTAGCCTGCTGTAAGTCCCCAACCATGTCCCAAGACTCACACTCCATGTTCCTAAGCATCCTGGAAAATATTAGGATCCAATCTAACACTCTCATACTACGTGACTTCAACTACCTCTCCATTAACTGGGAAAACTACTCATGTACCAATACACTTGCCCAATGTTTCCTGGAATTCATTAATTCCAATGCCCTGGACCAGCTCATTCTTATCCCCACTAGAGGTAGCAACAACCTTGACCTGGTCATTACTAACATGGGTGACCATTGCTCTAGACCAACAGTCAACTCCTCCCTGGTTAGATTCGACCACAAACTAATCACCTTCAAAATCCACCCCCCCACCTCCCGCAAAGTTAACCACCATGAAAAACTTCTCCAAAGCTAACTTTGGGCTCCTAAAAACAGAGATGGCTAACTTCACAGCATCCATGCAAATGGAGAATAGTTGCATGACCACCGAATCATACACCAATGCACTGTATGAACACGTACACAAATGCATGGATCTCACCATACCCAAAAGAACCAAGACGCTTTCCTCCAAAAAAGGAAGACAGTCTCGTTCATAGGTTCATAGCTTGGTACTAGGCTATCAGCCCTAGGGCCTATACAAGCCTAGCCATAACAATTCCCTGGATATTTCTTCCCACAATATTTACTTCTCTGGACCCCTGTCTAGCAGGGCAACTGATATGATCCCCAAGGTGAATTTCCTATCTCCCATCCAATCATCAAGGTTCCTTTTGAAGATGGCCAAGGAGGTGCTCTGCTTGACAAGTATGGGCAGTCTATTTCAGAGTATGGGGAGTCTCTGGGTCAGGAACCTATCCCTCCAGCATGTTTTGTTCATTGTGATGAAAAGGTTTAGATCCCTGGAGCATGTGGCTCTCAGGGATTGGGATTTCTTTAAGTGGAGCATGTCCGACAGCTCAGGGTTTGACATGGCCTTGTATGTTAAGCAGAGATCGCCTCTGAGTAGACGATATGCCACAGAGTATAGTTGGAGTTTTTTTAGACGGTCAGCATATGGCATCTACTTTGGGTCTGTGATTCTTTTAGTGAGGTATTTCTGTGGCCTTTCCAGCTGTTGCTGATGTCTTGTGAGGTACATACCAAACGAGGCATTATACTCTATAATGGGTCTAATGAGGGATGAGTACAGTGGGACAGTGACCTCCTTTTTTCTGGATGAAAAGCCCATAATGATGAGGTGTGCCACATAGAAGGATTTCTTGATTGTTGTGGCAATGTGGTTATCGAAAGTAAAACCACTGTCCACCTCTGTCCCTAAGTCTCTCATCACACTTTCGATGTTTAGTGTACTGTCACCTATGTTGTAATTCATGGGTAGATGTTTTTTTCCAAAGTTGATAACTATACATTTCTTGGCATTAAGCTTGAATCCATGGCTCTGGCACCAGGCATCTGTTTCTGTAAGGCCCTTTTGTAGCATATCCACATCATTTGGGGATTCAATAATGGCTCCCAGTTTGCAGTCATCTGTGAACTTTGTTAGCCAGAGTCCCTTAGTGTTGGCCTGTACTTCAGAGATGTAGAAGCCAAACAAGAGTGGTCCCAGGACTGAACCGTGAGGTACTCCACTTGTCACTTGTCTGGAGTTGGATTTGGAATCGGCTATTTTACAGTCTGGGTTCTTTCAGTAAGCCAGTTGGCAACTCATCAAGTGATGTATGAATTTATGCCCAGCTTAGTAAGTTTATCTATGATTCCAGAGTAGGGGATGGTGTTGAAGGCCTTGTTGAGGTCCAGATAGGCTGTGTGGACTGCCTTACCCTCATCCACAACACTGGAGACTGATTCGAAGAAGTCAATCGGATTCAGGAGACAAGATCGGCCCTTCACAAACCCAAACTGGGTGGGGTCCAGTGTTTGAAGGTTGCCAATGTCTTTGTTTATAAGTTCCATGATAATGCGTTCCATGCCCTTGCAGATCAGGCTTGTCAGACTGATGGGACAGTAGTTCCCGGGGTCCAAGGTGGATCCCCCCTTGTGGAGTGGGATAACTGTAGCTGTGCGCCATTCAGTGGGCACTAAGCCTGAGGTGAGGCTATGATTAAACATGACACTTAGTGAGGTGCCAGTTCATTTTGTAGTTCATGTAGTACACAGCCTGGGATGTCATCTGGTCTCATGGATGCTGTATTCTTGGCTTTGGAGAGTGCGGTGTCTACCTGTATGGCCGTGATTACCGGAATTTGGCAATCTTTTGGTATTGAGATGGGCCCTTTAGGGGGTGAGAGGGGGGTGAAGTTGGCACTAAATCGATCTGCCAGGATATTGGCAATATCCTTGGGATCAGTATATTTAATGTCATTCTGTTGTGGCTCAGAGCAGATCTCTGGTGGTCTCCTGCCATAAACAAACTCTACAACAGAAGGAGGAAACTGATGTGGAATAAGGTGAAGTCCCAAGACTGGAAAAACTCCCTTATCAGCCTCAACAGAAAGTTGAGATCCCTCATCAAATCCTCAAGCTAGCTATGAAAACAGAACTGCAGCAGATAGTAAAGACAACCATAAGGCCTTCTATAGTTATGCAAAGAATCGCCACGGCAATACCCAGGTTGCTCTGAGCTACTGCATATGGGTACCGCCTATACTGAGTCAAGAGATATTGCCAATATACTGGCCGACAGATTCAGTGCCAACTTTAGCCCTCCCCGCCAAAGGACCAATCACAATACCAGTAGATTGCCAGGCACCCAGTATTACTGCTGCACAGGTTAAAACAGCACTGCCCAAGGCCAAGAATATAGCTTCTGTGGGGCCTGACAATATCCCTGGCTGTGTTCTACATGAACAACAGAGTGAACTGGCACCTCACGTGTGTGCCCTGTTCAATCACAGCCTCACCTCAGGCTTTGTCCCTACCTAATGGTGCACTGCTACAGTCATCCCTTTCCACAAAGGAGGTGCGACTACTAACCCTGGGAACTATCGCCCCATTAGCCTACTTTGATCTGGCCAAGGCCTTTGATACCATTCCCCACTCAGGAATCATAGAAAAACTCACTAAGCTAGGCATCAACCCCTATATCACTAGGTGGGTTGCAAACTGGCTCACAGATAGAACCCACAGTGTGAAAGTAGCTGACTCCAAGTCAGACTGCCGACTAGTCATGAGTGGAGTCCCACAGGGTTCAGTCCTGGGTCCTCTCCTGTTTGGTATCTACTTCTCTGAAGTTCAGGCCAACACGAAGGGACTCTGGCTGACAAAGTTCACAGACGATTGCAAGTTGGGAGCTGTTATTAACTCCCCAAGTGATGTTGACGATGGAATGGCCTCACTGAGACCAACGACTGGTGTCAAAACCATGGCCTTAAGCTCAATGCCAAAAAATGTGCCATCATCCCCTTTGAGAAAAATCCAGTTCCCATGAATTACCACATCGATGGTAGTCCACTAAACACAGAAGGTGTTATAACAGATCTGTGAACACAGGTTGACAGCAACCTCTCTTTTGATCACCACATTGCCACTGTGGTCAGAAAGTTGTCCTATGTGGCACATCTCATTACTAAGGTTTTGCATCCAGGAAGAAAGAGGTCATTGTCTCCCTCTACTCTTCCCTCATTAGACCAATCATCGAGTACAATGCCCCATTTGGTGTGTACCTAACTAGACACCTGCAACAACTGGAGAGGCTACAAAAGTACTTCACAAAGAGATTTCTTGGTTTGGATTAACAGTCATTTTTGAAGTGCTACTCATTTTTCTTGGTACTTCACAAAGAGGATTCTAGGCCTTAAACACTTGTCCTATATGGACAGACTTAAAAAACTCCAACTATTCTCTGTCTCATATTGCCTACTTAGAGGCGATCTCTGCTTGACTTACAAAGCCACCTCTGACCCAGTTCTGTTAGAAATGCTACATCTAAAGAAATCCCAATCCCTCCACACACTCCAGAGACCTCAACCTCTTTACCACAATCAACAGAACATACTGGAGGGACAGGTTCATAAACCGGAGACTGCCCATGCTATGGAATAGACTTTCCATACATGTCAAGCAGAGCACCTCACTGACCCTCTTCAAGAGAAATCTTGATGAGTAGATGGGAAATAGAAAATTCACCCTGGGGATAACTTCAATGGCTCTACTCGACAGAGGCACTGGGAACTAAGGTCAGGTGGCACGATGCCAGGATAATCCTATGGCTAGGCTTGTAAAGGCCCCAGGGCCATTAGGCTAGTACACACCTATGAACCTATGAACTTGAAATTAATGCTTATGAGCTTCTATGCAGAAATCAGTAAGTGTGTAAGTCTGTTGGGCCAATCAGTCTTACATAGACCAAGGCTACCTGGGGAGGGGAAGACATTGCCAAATCTGAGTGATTTGCTGTTTACATATAAAGCAGAAAACACAGTTTGACATTAAAAAAATACAAAAAAAAACCAAAAAGCAAAGGTAAATAAAAGTAGGCAATCTACTAGATCCTTTGTGACTTTTATAAAATGGCACAGGAACCACCAAGGAACGCAAATCCAATAAAGTTATAGATCTAGATTTATTCACACAGGATGTGAAAAGATTAAACCGGTATTTTAAGTTGTTTTATGTTTGGAAAGGCTGAGTATTCCATCATACTGGAGTCATCCTCTAGAAAAGGACAAAATTAGGAAATACAGACAATGACCAACACATGCAAATAGCACAGAAATTGCATAGATAAACTGTCTTCTGCTTTTAGATTACAGTTCTGGGCAGTGTTGCTTCTCTTTCCATAATATGTATTAAAAAGCAGCTCCCAAACATGCAACAAAATCTAGAAGATTTAGGATTTCTGCATGGAGATGTTTACGTAGATATTTTTATGCCTCAAGCCGACTCCAGAGAATTTTCCTCAGGTAGACGGCAAATGTTGGAGGTGTGATGTGTAAGAAAGAGATAATTGGGAACATATTTTCTGGCAGTGGAGTGGGTTGATAGACTTTAAGGATTCCCTGCTGGATGCACTGTCGCAGATGCTGTCTGGGTGGATTGGTGTGATGAGGGAGATGATTTCTCTGAGCTGTGATACAGAATCAGAATTGCCTAGACGTGGTAAGGCCTTGCTGTGTCTAATTATGGTGGCTGCCAAAAAAGCAATTACTAGAAAATGGAAATCAAAATCTAAATCAACTATATTAGAAGTAGTGAATATAGTAACAGAGATAACAACTGGAAATGAGATCTTTAGAAAAGGGTAGGAGCAAACTACATAGGAAAAATAGGAACTGTGGGAATGATACATACAGGGGGATGAGGTTTAAAAGAAGGCATGACTTAAATGAGCAATGTAATGTTTGACTGAAAATGATTGGGTAGATTATATGTGATGTATAATGTTTGCAACTGGGAGAGTGTTGGTATGGTTTGTGATGTAAAATGCTTGCATATATGATGGTGTTGGTGTGGTTCATTTTCATATATATAAATGTATGATTGCTTATGTCATAAATGATAGTTTAATAAAGATGTTTCTTGTTTAAAAAAGGGGAGGGAGAATTTAATAATTTATGTAATGCTGCTTAGGTTATATGATATATAGCAGTATATGTGAAGTATAATATTTGTTAATGTTAATTTATTAATACAGTTTTATTACTTTTGTATAAATGTAAATTTGCCTGTGTCACAAATGATAATTCAATGAAGGTGTTTAAAAAAGGCAGCTCACTTAGCACAATCTTAAAATAGCAATTAGGACAACATTAAGTCTGGACCAACTGGTAAAATAAAACAAAACATAACAATAAGGTACCATACATCTGTACCTTATGCTGCATTTGCTGCATTCTGACCATGTCTGATGAAGGGTAAAGGAGTCCATGAATGTCTCCTCAATAAATGTCAAACAATTTCAAGTTGACATTGTTCCTTTTTAAATATGTAATCATCCCTTGCATTTTATTTTATTACTTATTCCTTTCTTTACACATTTCATCTATTTCTTTCTTACAGTAGTTTCTAGCTTGCTAATCATAGTTCAGGGGTATTTCTCATAGCAAGTATCTCCTTTATAAGCATCTCAGTAGCATCTGCCATTCCTGCTCTCCCATTGTGTTCAGCCCTATCAAACAGCATTGATGAAATTTGGGGAAACAGGCTTGTTACTTCTGCCTAACTTGTTCTATGTCACAACCTCTGGCACAGCAAGAGAATCAACCAATGACCCAGTTCAGCTCAGAAAGATAATGTAAGGGTGGGAGGGTTCAGAAGGGGTAGGGGCACATGCCCCCATGTGAACTTGTGTGTCCCCTGAGTATCCCAGTCTTTGGAACACTAAAAAAAGACAAAAAGAAAAAAAAACTCCAAGTGTTAGCATTCTAAAAAGTGAGGTGTCTTTTACTGCATTTTTAAGCAGTTGGGGGAAAAGGACATGCACGTGAAATTCAATAGTTAGATAGATGTTTTTGGTTAAGTGACTTACTCAGGGTCTTACAATAGAAAGTCAAAATAATAAAACCTTGAGGGAGCTCATTAAGAACTTGGAACGTTAATCCTCCTCACCCATTGCCAGACTCCTGTTAACATTTTTTTGCTGAATCAGTCATTATAGTTTCATAGTTCTTGTTTTTGAGAAAATGATCTATTAATCTTTTAGGTGAATTGGAGCTGCCTGGCACTTAAGGCTCTGAGCTGTTAATACTTGCTTCAGGTACAGGGTTTCAGTCATTCCACCTCCATTGCCTACTCCTGTATCACCTATGAAAAGGGGTACATTCACTAGTAGGTTTACTTGGTTAGAAAATGCCTAAAACAATATTTAAAATTTGCCCCTTTTTGCCCCCTTTATTTTTGTCTTTGTCCAGAATTCTAGAGCAAAGACATTGAGAGGTATTTTGGCCTGCTCCTTGTAAAACTGGTGGCTTTTGCCAAATTGTTGCAGATTGTGGCCACTAACTAATGACAAACATGTGAGTTTCAGATTTTGTATCCTTTAGAAAATGCTTGATAATGCCAAGCTTGTTATTCTGTCAGTTGTCTAAGTATGTGAGACAAATATTTAAAAGTTGAGATGTTAAGAGGGCTGAGAGGAGGTGTACTGTATGGTTCTGACCTCAGTGAGCTGAGATTTATGTCTGGTCTATTATTTTTTAATTTGTTCATTCACTTGTTTCTGGTCCATTATTTTTGAATTTGTTCATTTACTTGTTTTTCAAGCAAATATTCAAGATGGGCACAAATATTAAAGCATTAGCGTAGTGGAAGGAATGATGTAGTACTAACTGAGATTGAGAAAAAAGAAGTTGTAACTAGAGAGGCAAGAGAGCATATGAAAATAATTTGCTTTTTTTTTTGGTGTGTGTGTGTGTGGGGGGGGGGCAGGGTGGATCTTGACTTTTTCAACTCTCCAATATTTGAAGAGTTGGGTGTATAATACAACCCAGTATATTACAACTGCTGTATAACTTTTTTGTCTTATAAATAGTGTAAAAGGAACATTTTACATTGTAACTCAGTGACTGTTCTGGCAAGCATAGTTTAACCATTGTTTGAACTTCCTTCCTACATGTTTGTAAAAGTGTAATTGTACAAGACAGTGTATCATTCCACATTTTGAAGATAGAAGGTTTGCTATGGCTGTAGTTTCTTTAATTATTTTACTTTTTGGGGTTATGGATGTGTTCATGATGTTCTTACCTGTGTTGCTTGAGCGACTGATGTTGACTGGAGATTTTTTTTTTGGGGGGGGGGCATTGCTTGGCTTGCCCTCTGGGGTGTTAGACATTTTCAACTTGAGCTGTTTCTCCTGAGAGTCTCTAATGGTTGAATAACTGGTATGTACTAAAACAGTATAAAGTAACATTTTAACAAAGCTGTGAGATCCCTTCCTGGCTGTTTGTAAATGTTCCACATTTTGCCCATTTGTATCACCTTATGAGAAATAGTGTAGTGTTCCATATTTTGTAGATGGAAAGTTGGCTATAGCTGCATTTTTTGTCATTTTTTTTTTATGTTATAGATGTAATGTCAAATCAGTCTAAACTTTCTGAAAATGAAAAATGTAAGGATATGTAGTTTTAATTATCTCAGTCATTAAAACTACAGTTTCTTGAAGTCTACTGAGGCTTGTTCATAGACAGTTATAATTATATTCAGAAGATCATAAAAGTATTCAAATCATTGAATAGGTTATTGTGACTAGGCATTCCCTTTTGAGTGCTATTTATGCCTCTCAATTGTACCTATTTTTTTCAAAATAGCCCTGATTTTGCTTCAAATATTGTCATGTCCCTCATAACATTTTTAAACAAAAAACATCTTTATTGAGTTATCACTTATGACATAGGCAACCATACATTTATATAAATGAAAGCAAACCATATTTACATACTTTCAGTTGCAAACATTGCATATCACATGTAATCTTCTATACAGTCATTATCAATAGATCTTTATATAGCTCATTCAATTCCTGGCTCCTCCAAAATATTTATTCTGCATGTATTATTCTCACAATTCCTTTTTTTTCTATGTAATTTGCTCTATCCCTTTTCTAAAGATCCCACTTAATGTTCTTTACTTCTGATATGGTTAGATGTTGATTTCTATTTTTTAGTAATTGCTTTTGGCAGCCACTAGAATTAAACTCAAGAAGGCCTTATATGTATAGATAATTCTGATTCCGCATCATATCTCAAAAAATCGTTTCCTTAGTTATACCAATTTGCTCACCCAGTATTTCTGACAAAGTATTCTGCAGGGAATTTTGAAGTGTGCCAACTCATTATACTCCCAAAAAGTATGTTCCCATTTATCACTTTCTTCCCTATCAATACCTCCAATAATTGCAATTTATTTGAGGAAAAATTATTTGGAGTCAGCTTGGGTATAAAAATAACCAGCCATGCAAACACTTTCAAACAAAAATCCTAAAATCTTCTAGACTTTGTTGCATATTTGGGAGCCATACATGTATCCTTCCATTGTTTCTTAGTGAATTGCTTATCCAGTCTCTCTTCTCAATCCTTTCTAACCTCCTGTGATTGATTCCTATAGATACCTTGAAATATTTTATATGCGCAATGATTTATCATTTTTTAACAGCAGCTTCTGTTCTAGGTTCAACTAAAAACTCTACCAGTGTTTGGTCTTTCACTTCGGATCCCCCATTCCTTTCTCTTTAACTATACCCTGATATCAGTCCCTGGTAGGGAAGGCAATCTCTTTCTAACCTATAGTCCAAACTTCTGTTTAGCCTTGTCTCACTCAGTTACCTCTCTGTCTCTCTTTCATTGCTCCCAGCACCTTTTGGTGTTCTAGTTGTGTTGTGTCTTTCGGCTTTTCCCGGTAAGGGGTTGCCACAGTGGAACTCCAGTCCGCTAATGATTGGCAGTAGATTTTTACGTGCCGAGTTGCCAGCTCTGATGCACAACCTTCAACAAAGGTACGCCGATTCAAGCATGTCTCCGCACAGAAGACACTTTAGCTGAAAATCAAACAGGGCAACGTCTTACTGTGAGGCGACAACGTTACCGCAGCACCACCACCGCTAGTATTTCTATCAATTCATATTTAAACAAAGTTCTTGCCAGTTATCTATTTTTGTGCATTTTCCTTCCTTGAAATGGAACCATTTTATTTTCTTTTGAAGTCCATTTTCTACGTTTTTTATGATAGCGTTACATTAAAATAATGTTTGTTTGTTTATTTATTGAACATTTTCTAACCAGGCAGGTAAACTGATCACTGTACCCTTTTCAGCCCTAAGCTGCACTATATAGTATAATACAAACAGTAACTCGGATAACAGCGTTAATAAAGAGAGAAAATTAACATTTAGTTTTGCATACAATTAAGAAAGCTTTGGTTACATGGCCACATCTTCAAAAAAGAACCTATGACACTATGTATGCATTATTTATTTATAGTTTAACAGACATCCAAATTAAAGTCTTGTAGAAACAATTTTTTTTAATCTAGTAACATCAAGCTAGCCTAGGAGGAGGAAAAGTTAAGAATTTAGGAGAGACAGTAGGGACTAAATGAAAAGCAGTCAATACAGAATTAAGAAATTGGAATGAAATGATGATGAAAAAGACCTAAAAATTATGAGGAAGGAAAAAAAGAGTAACAGAGTCCATTTTCACTGGTGGAGGAAGTAAGAAAATCACAGTGGTGTAAAACACAAGTGAAAAATAGACAGTTTTACTGGTAGGGGAATGGAGTAGGAGAGTATATAAAAGGGATTGTTGCAGACAGATATAAAGATCTGAGGGAGCAAAATGATGGGATAGTAGAAGAAATTATGAGAACATGCTCCACAATAGTGCTCTGGGGATAAACATACAGTGAGACCAATGGTTAAAATTGTGAGGTGTGACTAGACAGCCAACAAAACTGAGAACAATTTGAATTTTCTCCTGGAAGTGTCTATACCAGAGCTGGCTCCAGACCTAGGCAGTCACTTAGCGCTCACTGGCATGGGGTGGGGTGCACTGGCTGGGGGACTGTCACAAAACTTATATTGCTTCCTTATGGATACATGCAGATTGCATCCTGAATAGCATATGTGCATTCATCTTTAATATGATGCATTAAAACTTTGTAGTAGAGCATGATTAGACAAGCATGAATGTGTTGCTATTCCAGTCAGATGAGCATCCAGTATTGCTTCTTGCCATTCAAATGTGAAACAAAGGTACTGTTGCCAAGCATTGCTGTTCCATATTGTGTGTGTGTGTGTGTGTGTGTGTGTGTGTGTGTGTGTGTGTGTGTGTGTGTGTGTGTGTGTGTGTGTGTGTGTGTGTGTGTGTGTGTGTGTGTGTCTGTGTGAAATGACCCAGTTAGGAATGGCATGTTGGTTAACTTATTCAGGCCCAAACCCTATACCTTGAATACAGGACACTAGATCCTGAATCCTCTACACCAACTGCCAAATTGCCATAAACAGGAGCATTTCAAGGACTGTTGAGTTTCAGTGCATTTTCAAAGAATGTTGAGCTTTTGTGCATTTTCAATGATAGTTGAGTTTATGTGCATTTTCAAAGAATGTTGGGTTTTTATGCATTTTCAAGGAATGTTGAGTTTCAAGGGAAGATAAGTTTACTGTTGCTCTGTTTTCAGTGTATAACTGTTTTGTTTAGCAAATAGGTATCATCAGTGTTTGTGCTATACACTTTGAAAGCAGTGTTAGTAGTACAACAGGTAGCATACTTCCCTTTAGTGTAGAAGGCTGTGGGTTCTACTCCCACACCATGTAGATGGAGTATTGATATTGCCGTGCCTCATTTAAGGAGGGGGATTGTATTGCTGCACTCCTGTGTGTGTCCACCTTTGGATGAGATGCTTAGTAACTATAAACCTGTTGCCGGTTTGACAGCTACTCCCTATTGCAATATTACCAGCTTACCAATCTTTTTTAATGTAATATGGGCAGTGTATTCTTCAAGGGCAACAGGGACTGAATTTGTACATGAAACACCGAAATGTAAAGTGGTTTACCAGCAACAGCCCCTTCATTAGTTATAGATCTTTTTAATGTAGAATTATTCAGATGACTTTTACTTTTGCAGATATTATGGATATACTGACTAATACTGCTAGACAGTAATGACAGAAGTTTGAGTGGTCCTTTGTGGTTGAAATGTTCATTAATGGGTAGTTTTGCCATTACTGGTTCACATGTTTTGCTTCATTGTTTACTGGAAAAATGTTCAAACCTAGAAATTTAAAGCACACTCTAACAAGTAATGATGTATTAAAGAAGGAATATAATTTAATACAATCAGGATGGTGCGTCAAAGAACACATGCATGTATGCATGGTCCAAAAACGTGTGCAAGAGGCCTATGGTTTGAAAACAGCCCAATGGTAAAGTTAATCCACCACTGACCAGATGCATTTTGAATGTGAGTTGCAAAAGCTGTTTCAGCGAATGTGAGTTTCAAAGGAAGAGAAGCTTACTGTTAACAAGTGGCTATCAATGTTTGTGCTATAAACTTAAAATAATATGTTTAAATATCTCTAACTATTGTAGAAGTCAATAGTATGCACATTGTAAGGTATGAACAACGATTATGGTAACTAGGGAGAAACACCCAAGTAATGGTACACTGGAATGCTGGGGGGGCAGTTATCTATTAGCCTGCCAAGGGCCTGATTTGACCATGATACAGCTCTAGTTCTAATAGCTTTCTTTTTAAACTGAATTTGAGAAATATTTTAAATTTATTCCTGATTTTATCCTCCTCCGTTATTTTGAGTATGCCCCAAATTCTTGTTCAAATATGTTAAAAGGTATTGTGCTACCCCAAAACATTTGGATGTAAATTATTTATATTGGTGTTATTACAACAAATCAGAAAAAGAGTACTAGGTGGTTGATATTGTTGCATTTGCTTGGTACAGTGTTTGTCTTTATCAGTGCTGTTTTCTATTGAGGGGACTGGAAAATTAGCATGTGTTTGTTTCCATTCTCAGTAGCTCCTAAAGTAAAATACTTGTGTTTGGTGTAGAAGGCTATTGGTTCTATTCCCGTGCCAGGTACTTGGATTAATTTCCTAATATTAACACAACAGTGCATCATAAGGGGGTGCTACTCTCCTGGGTGTGCCACCCTTCAGATAAGACATTAAGCTGAGGCCCCATCTGGCTAAGTTGCTAGTAGCTCAGATGGATATACAAGATCTCACAGTACTTATCTAAAAGAGTAGAGGAAGTTCCCTGGTGTCTTGGTCAAATTTCCCCTAGTCATTATGAATACCAGCTAAGGTCAACCCTGAAAAGAAGTCATATGTCTAATGGGACTAACCCAGTCAACTTAAAGGAGAACCGATCATTCTCTGCATTTACTTTTTTGTATTCTGTGTAATCATGGATTATGCATAATGAAAGACAAGTGCAAAGAAAACCGAAATCAAAAAGCACTGTAGAATATCTCAGCACTGGGGCTCTGGACATTCACAGTCTCCTTCCATAAACCTGCCACTCATCCAAGACTTACTTTGTCTTGTTTTAAGTTTTCAGGAGAATGATAAAATCATCTGTACATCTTTCCTGACTGCATCTCATTATTTCTAAAGGAAAATTAAATGTTAAGTTAGAAAAAGACATTAAAACCTTTCTTTAGGGATGAATTTAAAAATCACTGTTATTTTACTCCTCTGAGCTAGAAGAGATCTGTGCTGTGTTTGTATAACCTAGACAACTGGATAACTTCAGTTTTTTGGTTCTGAGGTATTTTGCTTTCCTTGTGAAGCTGTTGCAATATATATATATATATATATATATATATATATATATATATATATACACACACACACACACACTCACACACATCGGGATTTGCACTTAGTATATGCAGTGTCCATGTTATGGTGTGAAGGAGGGCATTTCCATTTCAGGTTTCTCTCTTCACCCTTGAAGGGAGGGAAACAGACTCAAGTATTTCTCTATTATTTGGTGCTGCACAAATACTTCTCAGATGCTGTAGACTGCGATAGATCTGTCCAAGCTGTCCATGCTGTGACCTATCCTCACAACCCTCTCTCCACTGCATGAGTGTCCTGCACGAGATAGACTCATGATTCAAGAATCCATACAATAAATGTAAAATACTGTGTGTGTGTGTGGGTGTGTGTGTGTGTCTGTGTGTGTGTGTGTGTGTGTGTGTGTGTCTGTGTGTGTATGTGTCGGTGTGTGTGTGTGTACAGAATGAAGTTATCCATTAGGTGCAAAAATGGACTGTCTAGGTGAGGCATGCAGCTTTGAAATGGTGTTAAAATATATGGCTCTGGATTAATAAGATCGAACACTTGACAGACAAGATGCATAATTTCTTGAACAACCAGTGCAATTTAGCTGGAGGGCTTGTGTGTAAACGGAACATAAACTGCAACAACCTGCGAAGATTACATTCCAAGGCTAAAACAGCCAGCTGAACCCAATATGATATGATCATGTTAATAGACAGGCAAAGGACAATTTGAACAGGTAATATTCTAGACAGGCAGAACTGAAGAAGAAAAACAGCTTCTCAATGCAGCATATGTAAAGACTATAGAACAGATATCGAGCCAGGTATGGAAATAAGGTACATAAGGAAAGCTATTGGCGGAATGCAGAAGTCCAGGAAATTATTAAAAGAAAGGAGTGTAGAAAAATGTGGGAGATAGAAAAGATGGACTAGGCTAACAATGAATATTGAATGGCTAAAGAAGAATTTAAGAAAGCAGTCTCAATAGCAAAGAACAAGGCATCAGAGGCACTGTATCAACTTCTGGAAAGTAATTCAGCAGATGACACAAAGAAACTCCATCAGGTTGAAAGACAAAGACAGAAAGATAAAGAAGATAGTCATCAGACACACTTCATAAGGGATACCATCAATGACCTGCTCACCAGTCACCAGGACAACAAAGGCAGATGGAATGAGTACTTCCAGCAGCTTCTGAATGAAGAAAACCTCACAGAAGCTGTACTGCCCCAGACACAGTCTATGATGAAAGAGGAGGAGGAGCCCACCCTAGAAGTAAGAGCAGTACTAAAGAAAATAAAGTCCAGGTAAAGCAGCAGACTCAGATGAGGTCACAGCAGATATGATCAAGATGTTGGGTGAGATAGAGGAGAAATGACTCCTGAGGGTAGTCATAGCAGTGTGAAGAGAAATACGTATCCCAGATGACTGGAGAATAAGTATACTACAGCTGATGTACACAACCAAAGGGGGGCATTCACAACTGTGGGCAGTACACAGATATCAAACGCCAGTCACATTGCATGAACGTTTTGAAGAGGGTGATTGATAAATATACAAAGCAGAAAAAAGTAACATGAGAAATGAGCAATTTGCATTCAGATCAGGATCCAGCAGAACTGACCCAATGAAGAAGATGGAGATAGTCAAACGGAGCCTTCTTAGGCTTGGGGAAAGAATATGAGAAGGTCCCAAGATAGCTGATTTGTACACTCCTGTTATGGTTCAAAATCCCAGAAACATTGGTAGAATCAGTGCAATATATGTATAGCAACCTAAAGACATAAATATGAACATTGATTGGACTCACAGAGGGGTTCCCAGTAGGACTGGATGTGCATTAGTGTTCAGCTCTGGACTACATTATTAAATTAGTTGGAAGGAACAAATCAGCAAAGCAGCTGCATGTATGTATTGCTGGAAAGCAATACAGGCAGGCTCAAAACAGGAATAGAATGCAAACCTGAAGACACATGGGATGAAAGTGACTACAGACAAGACAACTGTTGCAGCAAATGGAGAAATCATAAGAAGATGAAAACTGAGACAGAAAGTAAATAGTGGAACAGGTTACCAGCTTTTAGTATCTGGGAAGGGTGGATGAGGAGAAGGGAAGTCTAAAAGAGGAGGTAAAAGCTAGCAATGGAGGTTCTGCAGCCAATTGGCATAGAGTGTCAGGGATAGGATGTAATAGAAGAACACTAAAGAAGCTGAAAAGTAAGTTTTACAACATAGTGGTGCAACCAGTCCTTCTGGATGACTCAAAAACCCGAGCAATGAAGGTAGAACAGTTGAAGAAGCTAGAGGTGATGGAGTTGAAGTGCCTGAGATGGGTGGTATGATTTAAATTGTGGATAAGGTAAAGGAATTACGACACCAGAGCAGAAACCAGAGCAGAAAACAAAGTATTTCCATTTGCTTTGAAGTTTAAATAAAACTGATTAGTATGGTCTGGGCACATGTGCAAGAGAACAGATGATGATTTGGTGAACAAGATTTGGGAGGGACAGGAAGAAGGCAAGAGGAAATGGGGGGCATCCAGCCAATAGATTGTATGAAAAAAGACCTGTGACAGTCAGATATGAGTATTGGAGATGTTAGGAGAGTGAAAGAGTGGAAATGAATCAAGAGGAGTAGTGACAAGATGAGGCAACACCCCACCCAGTGCAGAAAAAATGGAAAAAGAGGTTTGATAGCTTCATAGGTATACACCTGATGATGATTCTAGACAGAAGGACCCTTAGACACAGCAAAGAGGTTTCTTTTCTCTTCATGGGCTTCCTGGGGGCCATCTTTTGTTCCCTGGTCTTCATATTATTCATTAAACACATAATCTGTGAAGTCAAGGATCTTATAGCATATGTCTTCCAGACAGACAGACAGACAGACTAGTATTCACCTACACCCATATCTCACTGTTCTAGTCAGGACTCTATAACAAAAGGACTTCATTGCATTATCCCAGTGCTTTACAGCAAAGCAAGTATTAGCCAACATGGACAAGTATATGTTGTGCTTAGCACCTCATCTGAACATGTCAGTATCCAATGGCTGATGCATCCAGGGGCCTTAGGATGCAGTTATATCAAGTACTGTAATCAATATCTTGATTTCTAATTAATCTCTGCTGGGGGTCAGGCTGACTTTTTTAACTCAAGATTGGCCACACAGACTGAAGCCTTCAACAAATTTGTCTGTTTCTAGTCCTTGACAGTCAAATATCCAAAGAGACCTTTAATGAGACAGATGACATGTTGTCCACTCTGTGTTATTGCTTTCAATAGCCCTGATTATTCTACTGTCCATATCCACTGCATCCTGCAGAACAGATTTCCAAATCGTTGTCCTGGACCCATGCGGAACACAACTGAAATGTTAGTAACAAGACTCTATGGTGTCACATTAAGAAAATGACAAATCCTGCTGCAAAGATTCTTATACATAAACATGTTTTGGACTATACTCACCTCCCTATCCATACTTACTGCCAGAGCAAACACCAAGAACCATCACTCTTTCAGTTCACTCCTTAGTTAACCCTTATTATCAGACTTAAAACATTTAATTATGCATTTTCTTAATCTGTTTCCTCATTTCTGCCTTCTGCATATCTTGCCCAATGATACAACAGAAGTCCCCATACTGCTGGAATTCAGGTATAAAGCAGTTAATTTTCTTAAATGTGGAACTAGATGACACTAAGATCATTGACTTTATGACCTTAAAAGATACATTGTTTTAACGCGGTTAATTATGGTCTCAGCCAAGTCTTAACTTGTACTGTATTTTATTACGTTATTCTGTATGTTTGCATGTGATTTTATTTTTTTGGTCTGTCCTCTCCCTGTGTGTCTGCAACCTCATGACTTGGAATCTTTCCATTGCCAACATGCACCAAAAAACACGGCAAGGACACTGCTATTCCTTAAAATCTTTATTGCACATAAACACAAGATGAGGCGACTTTTCTCCCTTCATCAGATAAAAAATTACAATAAAACCCCCCCTTTTTTAAACTAGTATATCCATAGGGATCAGTAAAAAACCCGCCTGTTTTGAAGGGTGGGCTTAACAGGTATCACATCATTTAAACCTGGTGTACGATTGGCCATAAGCTCAATGATCCATCTCTGATTCTCTGGATTCTGTCAATTCACATCATCCACCCTCTAGTGGTAAGCCTTATGTTTACACCTGAAAGAAAGTGAATTTGTGTGTTGCATGTTCCATCACATGTCTGCTCAGCTACAGCATTATATCCATGCTAGAATAATGCTAGATAGGTGCTGTAATATCCTTGTCTTTAACATCTGGTTACTCATTAAAAAAGGGCAAAATCTACTAATGCGCTATATATCTACTATCAATATGGATACAGTAAGTCCTCTTAGGTAGCCCTCCTTTTCTGACAATTGCAGGATGCTGAGTTCTTCTTATATTAGTGGCCACAAGCTTTTGCACCTCCACACACGGAATGTGCCCCCTGTTATTGTTGCTACTGTATTTTGACTACTTATTTTCTTTCATAAACTACTCCTTCTTTTTCTTTTTAAACTTCTGTATCTAAGCTTCTTAGGTCTACATTACTATATATCACTCCTACCTCATCACTCAGCAGAATGTTCAGTTCAGAATGTACAACATTACAGATATCACCTATGTTGCTACTGTAGGTAAAATGCACTGGGACTCTACATTAAACTGTTTTTTTTTTATTTTTGGGTCTGTGGGGTGCTCTATTTTTGTCTACATGGGCTGGAGTCGGCTTTTGTTGGTGTTTTTTTGCTATCCACTTTATCTTTTTGATAACCCTTTCTCACTTTATCTTCCTGATAACCATCTTTGTAGTAATCACTTAAGTGTAAACATATCCTGGAGATCCTCCACACATATCCTCTGCAATCCTACAATATGCCCCTGCACAATGTTGGCTATCGTATATGTTGGATGCATGCTATCATATGTCTTATCATATGACCTTATCGTGTTCTTCATCTATACTTCTTGTATAGTTTACATCCAAAAATCAATAACATCAAAGGAGTTTTTAAAGTAAAAAAAAGAACAAGTGTGAATAAAGTTAAAACTCATGCAAAGAATGTTTGTATTACAACAAAATCACCATAATATCGTGATATGTTCTCTCCAAACGCATATATAAATTTATAACGGCATACATAAACAAATATTATGTGCAATAAAGATTTTTAAGGAATAGCAGTCTTGCTGCAGTTTTTTTTGGTGCATATTTGATTTTGGAATCGAGGCTGGACTTGGGTGTACTGTCCATTGCCAACATGCATCAACTTATTTTCTACCATGAGGAGCCATTGGCCAATTTTTAGGATCATACATTTCCAATATTACACAGCAAAAGTCACCTGTAGCATACAGTGCAATAGAACAGATCAAAATAAGTGTTTTACCCCCCTACATTATTGTCAACTCCACAGTTGTATAACATCGATAGAGGGAAGAAAAACTTCACATAATAGTCCACCCCAGTCTCAGACAAATACTTGTTTTGCTGTAACACAAGTAAGCAAGTGACTTTTGAACTGTCGTGTGTCAAGTAACCCCATTTCATGCATTCCTGGAAGTAGAAAAGGCTTGGTGGTAGATCTGCAAGGCCACTTGACTGTGTGATAAAGACATTTTGTTCTTTTCTTTTCTCCCTAGTGCTTGGGATCTAACGATAGTGTGAGAACTACATATGTTTTCTACTCTTGCTCACTTGGAGACTCCAGGCATCTGCTTCAAAGGACAGCCACAGGTTCCACTGAAACTATCTTTAGTTAAAGAGACAAAAATATAGTCTTATACTGTTTACCTGCCTCATCTTACTGCCTCCCCATAAGGTTCGCTGTATAGTTAATAACCAACCAGAAACTGCCTTATAACCCTCTTTCTTTTAAAAACCCTCCTGGCTCTTTTTGTCAGCACTCTTATACTACTAGTAATATCTACCATCCCCTCTAAGCATCCTTACCTACTCTGACCACATCCTCTTCCTTACTATAAGCTTCTTTCTACTTCTATCACTGCACCCAGTACTTACCTATCTCCACTGATTGTTTTTCTTTTCTCTGCAGCCTCGCTCTGTTTTCCAGGTGGTGTAGCCCCGCTTTATTCGCCCTCGCTACGCTCAGGCTCACTCCACTCCCCTACCCCCAATTCCCACCCACCCTCACTACACCTACATTTGACTTTACTCCTAACCGCATACGTCATTACCCAATCACACCCACCTTCCAAGAGTATCCAACTATCCTCCTTAGCCCCTCCAAGAGGTTCAACTCTTTTGCCACACTCTCTACCCCTGCTCCACTAACTAATACTCCCATTCACTACCTTTATCAAAGTCTACAGTACACATACATTATACCATCATGCTATTAATGCATATTCCTGTACTTATTATACTATCAAGTATTTGCCTTCTCACCTCCTACCATACCCACCTACGTGTAATTTCACATTATGCAACTACTGCTACTTTTCCCCACCATGCTAGTCAATCTCACTTTTCAATCTCTCCCTCAATCCTTACCCTATCACCTACCGATTACTTTTATTTTAAAATACTGCATCACCCTAACTATCCCAAACCCTTCCTTAAATTTAATAAGCAAATCACAAAACTCTCACAAACCATTATCTACATTGCCCTCTAAATTATCTCGCTGTGGGGATATACATCCTAAACCCGGACCAGCTACTCCTTCAAACTTTCCAACACCTCACATTCTCCATCTCCCCAATAGCTTAAATCAAACCCCTAGGAAAGCAACTGACCTGCTCTTTCTAAATATAAACTGTAGACATATCTCCAACAAAATCCATGCTCTACATGCCCGTCTTTCACTATACTTTCCAGACATAGCTGTCATAAATGAGACTTGGCCTAAGCCACACATTAGTGACAACAAAGTTATCCCTCCAGGATACAACATCCTAAGGAAAGATAGAAAAGGCAAAAAAGGTGGCCGCATTGCTAAACTATTACTATTTAAGAATAACCTCAGAGTGCAGCCATTAAGCATAAATTATCCCTCTGTGGATAATGCTGAAATACTGTTCACTCAACTAAAACTCAACTCCCATAAACTAATAAGCATAATTGAATGCAACATACCTCCCTGCAACAATATACCCACTCTAGAAAACTCACTTCATTGGTCATGTTTATCTCTCCAAACCGAAACCATCATTTTGGGTGATTTCAATATAGATTAGCTATCCTGTAACTACCCCACCCCTACAAACTGTATTAACCCCCACAGCTTTACCCAAACCATTCAAATACCTACAAGAATTGTCAAGGCAACTAACAAAGAATCAATCCTACACTGGATTCTAACTAAGAAGCCACCCCACTCTTGCAGGATGTTTTCAGATGGTCTAAGTGACCACCTGCCAACATTTCTACTACATCAACATAATCATAATCCAAAGGGTACTGTCTACCATACCATCAGAAGCAAAAAAACTTTAACCCCATCAACTTCATCATAGAACTAAAACATTGTGACTGGGCACCCCTGAAATACCTGAAATTAAACGAGGCAGTTTCCTACTTTAATACCACCTTTCTAAGCATACTAAATCTTCATGCCCCTCCCAGAACCCTAAGAATCAGAACTAATCCCACTCCTTGGCTTACTAAAGAAACCAAACTCCTCCTCAAAGCCAGAGACAAAGCATGGGGTCATTGGCATACTGTCAAGCCTCCAGCTGCTAAACAAAAATATCAGGAACTTAGGAATAGAGCCAAGAAGCTAGTAATACTTGACAAGATTAATTACTACTCCACCCTTCAAATTAAGCACCAACATCACCCTCAAACATTTTGGGCAGCCATTAACAAATTACTAAAAAAGTGGTACTCCCTCTCCCACCCTAGTAAATGACTCGGATAGTATTCCTACTCAATTTAACAAATACTTTACTAAGACAATTCTAACCCTAGCCAACAAACAGAAAAATCAACACAAACCCCCCTCATTTGAACCCTCTACTACTCACACAAATGATAACCTTTTCCAAGTCCAGTCCATCCCTATAGATATGACAAAAAGTTACCTAAAAAAACTGAAGCCCACTTCTCTGGCTGCAAACAAATTACCAGAAGCATTCCTAAAAACTGCCGCTGATGCAGTGGCCTACCCAATAGCCATTCTAATCAATAGATCCCGTTCAGAAGCCATTGTCCCCGACATTTGGAAAATATCTTATACATTTCCCCTACAAAAAAGTGGCAACTCCACTGAATTTACAAACTATCGACCAATAACAATACTTTCCCCTTGAGCAAAAATCCTTGAAAAGTGCATACATTTCCAAATATTAGGCTATCTCCATACACACAAACTTCTCTCAAACACTCAGCACGGGTTTCGCCCCTTCCATAGTACCACCACTTCCCTTTTGTCCTTCACCAATACAGTAAATTGTCATAGAAACAATGGTAAATATGTTTCTGCCACCTTCCTTGACTTATCAAAGGGCTTTGATATGGTTAGACATGACTTTCTGATCACAGGACTATCTGAATTAGCTCTTTCTCAATCTTCCATAGGATGGTTCCAAAGCTATTTAGCCAGCCATCAGCAGGCAGTTTTGTGGAAACAAGACCTCTCACCCCTTCTTCCAGTCACTCTAGGTGTTCCCCAGGGTTCTATATTAGGCCCACTGCTGTTCACCCTTTATAACAACAAGCTTTACTCCTCCACCATCAATGCATATGTTATAGAGTATGCAGATGATTCTACATTAATTTGTGCAGCTTCCTCACTAAAGGAACTTCATACATTCACACAAAAATCATTCCTCTCTATTGAAGCATGGCTATCCAATATCCAACTTATTCTAAACCCTGCTAAAACCAAACTACTGCTCTTTAAACCTACTAGGTCCTCCTCTTCAACTACCACCTTTAATATCTTGTCCAACAACAAAACCACTATCTCTCCCTCAGATCACACCAAATTAATTGGTGTAGAGATTGATAACAATCTCAGATTTGATGTTCACATCTCCCAGACCATCAAGAAAGTCCACAAAAATAGGTACCCTCTATAGAAATAGACAATTCCTTACCCAATCAACAAAAGCAACCATAGCTCACACTCGCCTCATTTCTACCCTTCTCTATGCCTCATCTATTCTAACCAACCTTAGAAAAACAGACCTAGCTAAGCTTGACATGCTACAACAAAATCACTAGATTTGCCTCAGACCCCCTATTTAGATCTCACTACTGCTCATCCTTGAAGCAGCTCAACTGGTTGGAACTTCCCCAACTCTTACAGTTCAATCAACTTGTTCTGGCCCATAAAATTCTGTATCATCCAGAAAGAAAACCTGCACTACAAAACCTACTTCACCTCCACAGCAATAACAGGACTCTTCGCTCCAGTAACAAATTTATTCTAAAAGTAACTTAATCTAATAATACTGCAGGTGACTCCCTCTTCTCTAATTATGTATCTAAAATCTGGAACACTCTACCCAGTCATATACCTACTATCACCTCCTTTACGTAGTTTAAAAAAATCATTAAAAATCCATCTCATTAATAACTGGCTATGCTTCTGCACTATGCCAGGTTAGACCCTCCTGTAGTTTAGCCCCTCCTCCACTATGCTCACCACTTCTAATCTTACATGACAATTTTTAATTGACAACTATTGGGTCTAGGTCCTAGGGCTCTACATACACATATGATTAATGAAAATAAGATTTTATTCTGGTTTATTCTTTTCATCAGGAGCAGCTCGTGGCATCGGACTGCTGGACTGCAGCCCTCTCAGCAAGAAAAAAGAAAAAAGCTTTTTAGTTTAGTTATTTAATTTTTTTACTGTCTCTCAGTGTCTTTACTTGACTCGTCTTTCTCTGCTTTATGCCGACTCTGCGAGTACGAGGCGCATGCGCACTTTGACCACTTTCGAATTCTGGGTTGCGGCGGCCGTTTTTTTTTTCTCTCTTTCTGCTGCAGTCTGGATAGTGAATTTTAGGCATCAGTGTGATGCCCAGCAGTCTATGCGGTTTGGAACCGCATAGAATTGGAAGGGGTTCGGACTGCCATGTCTGCAGGCACGTACATGACGTGCTTGGGGTAAATGGCTGCTGATTGGTTGTCGCTCTCTTCCCGGGCTTTATGCGCTGGGAAAAGAGCGAGAAGCAAACAGTTGCAGCCAATTTCGGTTGTGGACTGAATGAGTCTTGATTTCTGGGTTGGGAACTTGGCGGCCTATTTCGTTCGCTGCGCTGGACGTTACAGCTGAAAAAGAAGAACAAGAAGTAGAGTACAGAGAGTTTCTTTTATTCTTGGTGGTGGTATATACTTGAGTGTCTTTGTGCTACTCAAACTGCCTGGGTTGGGGACAGCGCTTTCCATCCTCTATTGTCCTTGAAAGCTTTCTGCAGATTTGGCAGCATTGCCGCTATAGACACATCATATAATTCAAGATTTGTTTTGCCTTTAAGAGTTGTATTTCAGCTGATTGGAGTACAATATTTTAGTTTTGCTTTCTTAATTTGCATTTCTCACTATTTGTGATCTTAGCATTTTCTGCATTTTGCCCTTCACATGTTTAGTGATTTTGTTTGTTTCTTATTAGCCTTTGTATCTGTAATATTTTCTGTGATTGGTGAAACCAGGCCTCATGAACTGTGATGCCTATTACTACAGTATAGCCTTTTTTTATTTTGCAGTTTTTTCCCCCATTGTCAGCTGACCATCAGACCCTCTCTCTGTCTATTAACCCATTCATTGCCATCTCTGACCTACAACCAGCTGAAAGGGGTCATCAGTGTGGCAGCCAATAGGGGTGGTTTGAACCTTTTTTCATTCTCTCCCCAGCCCTACCTGCACACACACACACACACACACACACACACACACACACACACACACACACACACACACACACACACACACTCACATGGTGAGGAGTTCTGTCTCTCCTCCAAGGTTCATAGGTTACCTGTACCTTGTGTTTGTGGCCACCCTCCCAGCCAGGGCATGAGCAGTGACCTTTCTATTCTCCATGAGGGAGCTCATACTACCCTGTGTCCTTCTGAATACACACAAACCATTCCATTCTCCAAGGGGATGAGTGAGCAGGTGATGTCCCTTCACTTCTCCCCCTTTCAGCCTGGCTCCTCCAGTGCTGGGGCTGATAACTGAACCTTGGTCACCTCAGTCATAGTCAGGGTTCCAGCCTTCTTTACCATGGAGCCAGGCTACTACAACATAACATATTTCATATATCATGCATACCACTCCATATATAATCCATTTATGCTATCATACATACCACTCCATATATAATCCATGTATGCATTTTTTCTGTGTTTTTTCCAATTTAAAAGTAGTGTTTCCTACTGATTTCAGTGGCCTATGCTGACCAAAGTATTTATTAATTTGCTTAGGATTTAATGAGTGGAGTAGCTCATGAATGTTTTCTGCACCATTTCTGAGATAATTTTTAATAGTTTTGGTGCATTACTGCTTCACTTTTTATGTCTTTTAGTAGAGTTGGTTAGAATTTGCAGTTTTATAGCAAATGTTGGATTTTTCCTGTTGGTTAGTTGTGGCCTATGTTTTGTTTAGCTCTTTCATTATAACATTTTTCATTTTAGCACGAATGCATTTTACTTTTAGGGGGGTGATGCTATTTTTGGGGACATGCATGCATATTTTTTGTGTTTACTGCAAGAAATTTGTTTATTCTTCACTTTTCCCCATTGTTTGTCAGTCATCAGCTTCCTCCTGGCCAATTAGCCCATTCATTCCTTAATACCTGGGCAAGTTTCAGCAGGGAGGAGCCATCATTAAGACGACCATCAGGAGATGTTTGACATTTTCATTCCTTAATACCTAGGCAAGTTTCAGTAGGGAGGAGCCATCATTAAGATAACCATCAGGAGCTGTTTGACATTTTCATTCCTTAATACCTGGGCAAGTTTCAGCAGGGAGGAGCCATCATTAAGATAACCATCAGGAGCTGTTTGACATTTTCATTCCTTAATACCTGGGCAAGTTTCAGCAGGGAGGAGCCATCATTAAGACGACCATCAGGAGCTGTTTGACATTTTCATTCCTTAATACCTGGGCAAGTTTCAGCAGGGAGGAGCCATCATTAAGATAACCATCAGGAGCTGTTTGACATTTTTTTTCATGCTGACCTATCTCCATCATACACCTAGCGAATGCCTGTGGAGGGGAAATGCAATGGGCTGTAGCGAAGGGCATCCCCTCAACTCTGTAATGGGTGTATCCTTTCAGGCAGCTCTGCTCTTCCTCTGAAATAAAAGTGTTTTCCCCAGTCTCCACTAGAGACATCACACTACTCAGTGTGCCCCTATCCCCAGTCTCCACTAGGGAAGTCACACTACTCAGTGTACCCCAGGTTAAATCTGCAAACCTGCTAAAATGACCAAGTACCACATGGGGACACATTATTTTAGTCTTGTTGCCAGCTAGTCCCTTCCCGACCTATCAAATAGTCATCCAGTTTCCTGGAAAACAGACTGTATGTTTGTAGAAGGGTTAGCATCTCAGGTGGAAGTGGCTCTGCTTAAATTAATACTATTTCTAATTTGTGACGCTGCAAACTCTTAATGTGATGTGACATTTTAACATGTAACTTGTGGTTCCCTTGTGTGATTTGACTGAATGACATGCATGGAGCCTTCTTGTATGCTAGAAGAGCTTCTTATGAGGCAGAAATATGGATATTCTTTGAAAACCTGGATAGTTGAGAGGTATGCTTGCTTCTGTTTAACTTTTGTTAAATCATAAAAACGCAACGTTCTACCAGTAGATGAAACAACTACCTTGCATCTGTGCAGGTGCTTGGAAAAATCATACTCTTCATTTGGATAATTGTGACGTAACACAACCTGCCCAGAGTAAAACAGAGATGTGTGCCTTAAGATGTATTTTTCGTGTTCTCTAAATGGTCCAGAAATGGAGGGTGCATTGTCTCTAGTAAAATACAGCTGAAATCAGTACCACTCTCCATTATTTAGGAAAACATAAAACAAACGTGTTGCACTTCTCACGGTTTCTCTAATAATCTGAAATCAGTTTTGAATGAAAGAGGAAAACACTTTCAATCAAGAATAGTAACTAAAATGACAAAAAGCAAGTGAGACAATTAACCGAGGTGAATGTATATCCTATATAACCCTTTGTCAGTGTAGCGCTTGCTTGATGATGTTTGTGTACAAATAAAGGAACGGCATGGCTATGCATACTTCTCAAGAAATCTGGACAAAGCAATATATAATGGGGGGAAATAGGAACCAGTTATAAATATTGATCTTACAAATTTAGAAAGTTGATACAGCAGGTTTTGCTTTAGCATTAACAATCTGAAAGGTATGAAGTCTGTAACTCAAATGTCTATTATTATTTTCTGACTTCAGTCTTTAATGACTCACCAATAATTTGCCAATTGGGCAGTTTTGTCATTATTGGTGCATGCATTTTGTTTCATTGTTTACTGGAAAAATGTTCAAAACTATAAATTTAAAACACCCTCTAACAACTGTATTGTATTATACAAGGAATATAATTTAATACAATCAGGAATATGTATCACACAACAAATGTATGTTTTGTGTGCAAGGGGCCTATCATTTGAAAACAGCCCAAAGTTAAGCTTTATACTAGCCAAATGTATTTTCTTTGAATATGGGTTTCAATGCTGTATCAATGAATGTGAGTTTTAAGGGCAGAGAAGTTTTAATGCTAAGTCTATTTTTCATTGTGAGACTGCATTGCTTTGTTTAGCAGATGTCTTAGTGTTTGTGCTGTAAAATGCAAAATAAAACGTTCAATTGAAATCCAAATCATTGTAGAAGTAAAGCAGTATGCACATTTACAGTGTTTATGGTAAATAGCCAAGTAATGGGACATTGGAATGGCTACAGGGAGGAGGGCTCCATTTGACCACAATTTTGTGAGGGGGAAGGGCGGCAAACTCAGCCCCGGCTGAACTATACCTCTCAACTATCTAGATTTTCACAGAATTAATAGATTTTTGCTTTATTCTATCAACTAAGTTTATACAAGAGCAATTGTAGTACTGTTTGTATGTTCCCCCAATATATTTGGCCTTGTCCAGATTTCCTGCATTAACAGGTTGAGAGGTACGTGCAGATAAATTGTTTTATAGAATTAGGCATATCCAAACCTCTCAACTGTCCCAGATTTTGGCTCAAAATGTTACCTTCCCTCTAATAATCCCTCTGCAAAATGGTAGTTTTGGAAGAAAACGTGGAAAGCTTACAATTAATAAATAATTGTAATAATCAGAGTTATAGATTACTTTTATTTCAGAAATGCATACAGATTCATGTATTTTGTCAGCTGTTCAAGTTAACAGTACTGATATTTAAAAAAGCATCACTTCTTTGATAGGTTCCCAGCTGTATTGTGTGGCTATTTTATATTTTTGCATCACATTTTGGTCCATTTTTCATAAAAAATGTGGTTTTCTGGCAAATTAGTGGCAAATCATTAAAGACTGAAGTTAGAAAATAATGACAGACATTTGAGTTTCAGATTTCATACCCTTCAGAAAATAAATTCATACTAATGCAAGACCTTCTATTCTATTATCTTTCTAAATTTATAAGAGCAATATTTAAATATTTTCCATATTTTGGGGCCTTTGTCCCACTTCTATGTATGGCTTTGTCCAGATTTCTTGCTCTGAGGTTTAGAGGTATGACAAATGTGTCAGAGCCATCACAGTCAGCCAGAGACATTTCAAATTGTGACATACTTGTTGAACCCCATTCCCCCATGTAGTGACTCTGGATGTGTCCAATCAAGGCAAGGAGCAGTTATGCAGTGTAAGTGCATATTATCCCCCCATCCAAGGCAGACCCAAGTACTACAGTGGCTTTTCATCTGGCCTTGATTTTGCAGAATGTTCTGGTTTTCTGTCATATTTTTATACTGTTGATTTATGCTTCTTGTTGTTCAGAAAGTGCCTGTTGTTCTGTGTTTAAATAGCAATGCCTTAATGACCATCGATTGTAAGATGTAAGTAAGCTTTAATAAGCATACTGTTAAAGAATTACCAACATTGAAAGCCTTTTTGTTAATGCCATGCAGAGAATACTTACATAACTAGATAATATATAAGCCTTGTGTATTGAAAAGCATATGACATTATTTGTAATAAAGGACAGGATTATAGTATTTAAAAAAAACTCATTACCTTATAGGTTCATAGGTTGGTACTAGGCTATTTGCCCTAGGGCCTATACAAGCCTAGCCATAACAATTCCCTGGATATTTCTTCCCACAATATTTATTTCCCTGGACCCCTGTCTAGCAGGGTGACTGATGTGATCACCAGGGTGAATTTCCTATCTCCCATTCAATTGTCAATATTCCTTTTGAAGAGGGCCAAGGAGGTGCTCTGCTTGACATGTATGGGCAGTGTATTCCAGAGTATGGGGAGTCTCTGGGTCAGGAACCTATCCCTCCAGCATGTTTTGTTCATTGTGATGACAAGGTTGACTTGCAGTCATTTTTGCAGGCTTTACCCGTAAACTAAACAGAATGCCAATATATCATGTGTGGTCCATAACCTGTGCAGTAATCCTTTAAGCAATTTATCTTGAGCTTGTTTCTTGTTTACTGTTCATTTCTTACTTTGATCATGTTTTCCCCATGAAACAAGTAGATAGTTGTTGTCAGGCAGCAAGTCTGTTTTGGATAAGAAATATTTTTACAAGTGGGGGTATCACAGAGATTGCTACTTTCAGCATGTTACTTGGTACTTTAATAAAGCTGAATATAAATTATAATTAGAACTGCAGTGCAAGGAGAAGTGGTTTGAGTTGAGTGATGCTTGTTTTTCTTATACTTGATTTTGACTGGCATTCCATTAATGTATTTAAAAAGTAATTTATTTTTTCATGCCTCACAACCTTTTTGTTTCCATCTAGATATTAAGTAAGCTGTCATGCAGCCAATGCACTGAAATATTTTTTCTTTTACATTTCCTTTTGTCTTGATTGGACACTCATAATGACGGTTTGGCACCCAGAGCAGTGTATTTAATTAAAGTTCCAGTTTTGTGGTTGTGAGCATAGCTCCTCCCCTTTCTAGTAGGCCATACCCTTTCTCATTGGCCACACCCATTCAGCTGTCTTCTGCAGCCCCCCCTTTGATTTGAAGTCACCAGCCACCACTGCTTTTCATCAGCTATTATAATGATGTTGTTTTACACTTGTCGTGGCTGGGCTAATATATGCCTTCGGGCAGATAGCTCAGTACCAACCTATGAACCTATAATGTTGATGTTCGGTTAGGCTTTAAGACTTTAGCAATGTTGTATTTCTTCTCTGTTTCACCAATCGTGTTGTTATGTCTGTAGTTACTACTTGAGCTATGTATAACTGTACCTGAATGCAACTTTTCTTTGTAACTTTTGTTTATACATTATATAGTACATGCATTTTTTTTTTAATTCTGGAGCTTTTCTCCCCAGGACTCCACTGAAAATGGACCTGTATCCAGTGGACTATCTCAGTTAACAAATGTAAAATAAATAAATAAATAATAATAAATAAGTTGCCCATCAGCACCTTTTCACTTCCATGCCTGCTGCCTCTGTCCTCTTTGCCTCTGCAAAAGGAAGGGGTCTGCAATGTAAAACAAAACCTGCCCATGATAAAACAGAGTAGGCCATTGACATAATTCCCTCCATGGTAACTGAACATGGACAACTGATACTGGGGACAGGCGCTCTGTCTATACAATCAAGCATGAACATCTGCTGAAGAGTTTCATTCTTACCCCCAGCAACTAAAGTATGTTTGTTATTGATGAGATCATTAAATTGCTTGAGGGTAGGATGGGGGTGGGGAGATGTTTTTCTCCATGTAATCCTTAGGATAGGATGGGGGTGGGGAGGGTCTTTCCCCCATTTAATCCTTACCACACAATCATTTAAACATGTTCATTGGATGGCAGAGTATCTTGCAGTTTACCAACAACAAGCCAGATAACAGCTGTACTATATTTTATCCACACGTACCCCATGTATACAAGGGCACCCAAATGTAGTTTCCAGGCCTTTGCAAATTGCATTTCCGCTACTTCTGCTGATACAGAAGAATAGCATCACTTTAATACTAGTAAATGATGAGTAAAAGATGGGGTATTCACATTCCAAGTATGGGGAAACAACACAAGCCTTTTAGTGGGTCTTGAAACAGTCTAGCACTGTCAGCAAACATTCCAAGCACTATAAACAGCTTGCATTTCTAAGCAAGTCACAGTTCATAATGCTTGAATGGAATTTGCGGTTCTCACTCAGAGATTTGATATTTGTCATTCTGGATCTTTTTTATATCCTCCTGATACAGCACTGGGTTTACTTTTTCTGCTTGCTGCATCCAGACTTTATACTCAAACATGCTTTTCTCCCTGATGATCCCCTCAGATTCTTGCAAGCTATTGTTAAACTGCAGGTTATGATTTTTTAACATTCTTATTTGGTGCTGAGAAGGCTACAGTGTCACTCTTCCAAGAAAAGGCCATCAAAATTATTTGCTAAGGGTTTAGTACATAACATCTTTCCAGATGAAACACCAGGGGCCTATCAGAGTGATTTTCTTTCAAGTGACAAGTACATTCTTTATTTGCGTGCACACCACAGAGGAAACATTTCTAATTGGGTAGTTACATTATCACTTGTCACTGATTGATGCAGTGCCATTTAGAAAGTTAAGATAATCAGTATACAGAGATCATACTAAAAATACTGTCTACTACTGTCTTTTGGCTTTTCCTGGTTAGGGGACGCCACAGCGGAACTCCGGTCCGCTAATGATTGTCAGTAGATTTTTATGTGCTGGCTTACCGGGCCTAACGCACAACCTTCAATGAAGGAATGCTCATTCACGCATGTCGACACACAGAAGACGGTCTAACTGAGAATCAAATGTGCAACGTCTAACTGTGAGGCGACAATGCTACCGCAGCACCACTACCGCAGTATATAGAGATCATACTAAAAATAACAAAAATCCACTGCATTATTATGCTGTGTGGAGGCAAGGTTTAGAGAAGTGTTTCAAGTCAGAAGCATGTACAAAGAACAAGTAAGTAGCAGTCATAGACTACAGAAAGCACCTTCTGAGCTGGGTTTCTACCCAACCATCCTTCAGAGGAGGCTCCAGTTTCCTTTTCTTGCTGGAGCACAATAGGGGCACAGTAGCTAACTAGTGGGGCATGTAGTTTGGCAAACTGAGTGATCTCCTATAGGAAAAAAAATTGGCAGGAGGCTGGGGGCCATTGTGTCCTCAAAATCCATGTGGTTTTAGATGCTCTGTGGTACATTTTAGAGCACTTTTCCAACCTTTTGATTCATCTCTGATCACTATATTTCTAAAGTGTATTTCAACTGGAGAGAATTAGTCACTTTCCTCCATACAGATCCATAACTGGC